>NC_037671.1:107876119-107939181 GCF_003255815.1 Theropithecus gelada | reverse complement strand
AAAAAAAAAAAAAAAAAAAAAAAAAGAAAGCAAAGAGCAAGATGACCAACATAACCAATGTATCGAAAATTACATTAGTAAGTGCTGAAAGTGTATCCTCCATCCCACAGCACACATATATGTGTACATATACATTTATACGTATTTGTGTGTATATGTATATCTGTGTGTATATATACATGTGTGTATGTATTATCCAGCTCTTTCTACTGAAAGAGGCAAGAAGCAAAGACACCCCAGGAGCAATATGCACTCCTATCATTTAGACCTTGGTCTCTAAGAATCATTCTCCCACTAAAAGGATAGAGGTTTCTTCAGAGAAATGAGCCTAAAATATCTTGTTATACCAGGAAATAAGAAATGCCTCCCCAAAATAACGTGGGCATATCATAGAGGACATGGGCCAGTTTGCTGGAGCTCCCATTAGTCAAAGCTGGAACAATCTGGCACCAAATTATTAAGTAGAGCAATAAATTATAAACTATTAAAAATAGGAATTCATGGACCTGTCAATAGAAGGGAGGGAGGATATGGAGTGAGGGAGGAGGGAGAGAGAAGGACTCTTGCTTCCAGTAGAATGCCAAAAGCTGAAAAGGAAATGCAGAGGGTGTGCTGGAGCTAGAAAATGATTTTAAAACCATTAAGGTGAAGACTAGATTGGGCAGGAACTGCCAGAAGATAGAAAGCAGGATATTTGCTTGGTCTTAAAGTATCTCCCCACAGCTGGTTTATTACTTGCAAGAGGGAAAATCATTAATCATAAAATGAATCTCTTTTTAGTCTGACTATGCCTCTTGGTTAACCAAATCACATCAAAAATTACAGGCCGGGCATGGTGGCTCACACCTGTAATCTCAACACTATGGGAGGCCAAGGCAGGGGGATCACTTGAGCCCAGGAGTTCGAGACTAGCCTGGGCAACAAAGTGGGACCCCCGTCTCTATAGAAAGATTTTCAAATTAGCCATGTACAATGGCACGTGCCTGTAGTCCCAGCTACTCGGGAGGCTGAGGTAGGAGGATCCCTTGAGCCCAGGAGTTCAAGGCTGTAGTGAGCTATGACCACACCACTGCACTCTAGCCTTGGCAACACAGTGAGATTCTCTCTCAAAGAAAAAAAAATTACATAAATAATGAGATGATCATCATGGCAAACCTGCTCTCCTATGATCATCTACAACACTGATTATCTTAGGCACAGATTATCTACAATCTCAAGAAATTCCTTGCCTTTACCAAAATAACATGTTCTAAGGACCCATACCTAACCCTAAATAGAGCCTTGTCTATGACAAATGAACATATCATGAGGGGTAGAGGTGGGAAAGCAAAGTAAAAAATACTCAGTATGTAACGCTGTTACCTGAGCGAACTATAGAAGAATGAAGATGTTCATTCAAAGCCATATTTCCAATGATACGCATTATATTTCTCTGTACTTTAGGGCAGTCCTTGTGAAGTCGGTACAGCCTCTGAAGTAGCTGCAGGCCTCCATTTGCTTCGATTTTATCACAATGTGTGGATATCTGGCACAATAAATAAACGAAAGCTCCCTTAGACATTGCACAAATTCATGACGTGAGATGACACAGCCTGGTCATGGGGACAGATAGGTAGCTCCTGCTCAAGGGCGGGGATGCAGGGAGACTCCTCAAAGCTCTTGTCTCAGCTTGCTTAAATCAGTAAATCCCTGTCTAAGTGGGAAGTGCTTCAAAATCATAGAAAAAATCCCAAGAAGGCATCTCCCACCAGGACTACTAAAATCATTATTCTCATTCTGCTTAGCTCTTGGTTGGATGTAACCTGACAATGTCATTATTACAAAATTGTTTCAATTTATAGTGACACTTTGACTTGAAATTACCTTAAAACAGTTCTCACCTTGAGAAATCTGCCACCTGTTCCCAGGAAATAGTCCTCTGTGCAAGCAGACAGATTTCGTTCAGCAAATAAGGACTCACACAGGGCGAAACCAGTGACCTCTGTGGTCCCACACCCCATTCCACACAATGCCCACAGCTATGGGGCTAGCCTCAAACTTAGAAGTTGGAAAATTTTTTAAGAGAGAAAGATCAGGTAAAAGTAAAAAGGGATTGAAGTTTTAATGGAGAAAACAGATAAAAGAAAAAGAAAACATGCATATTAAGTTAAGGGAAGAGAACTGACCAACAAGTCAGTCTTTCTAATGTCACTGGGCACAGCCTTGCCTCTTCCCATCACTAGTTTTACTCAAGGACATGACACCATATGTACATATGGCAATTTTCATTTTCTAGATTTTTGTTAAATTATATCATATTTTAAGTGCTTTAAAATGTATGCCTTTTAAATATACTGTATATCAAGTAAGATCTGCAATCATTTGAGAGATTTCTGGAAAGGTAACTATTATATTCCATGCACTGCCCTTTCTACTGAAGATGCAGCTATTGCTTCAGAAAACAACTCAGGAGACATCACACTCCAGCAAATTTTCCCAGGTCCCTTCTGTACTACAACACCTTATTCCCTCTGCTTTGTGGTCAGTTCCTTATTTCATGGGTGAGAACTAAAGATGACTTTCCAGTGTAAAGGTAACTTTCCACACATGGCTTTTAAGCCATGTCTAATGTGTCCCAAAACTGAACTGGAGAGTTCAGAATCTCAAGGATGGTGTTTGTCTTGATGTGGGTCAGATAACCTGCATTCACCTCACCAGGGTGCTGGCTACAAATGCGAATTCCTGGACTCCACACCAAATCTATGACATTAAACTTGATACAAGTGAGTGGAAAAATGTGCATTTTTAAACACATTTCCTGGGTGATGTTTCTGCACTATGAGCACTACAAGGTTTGTTGCCTTTTTCTTCTTTAAATTGTCATCATGATACAAAAGTTTCTACGGTACCAAAGAGTTTAACCATCACTGATATATGCTACAGTCACACTTCAAGAGTACAGTCATCTAATATTTTCTTGTTTTTTTAAATTTTTTTGAGATGGAGTCTCGCTCTGTTGCCCAGCCTGGAGTGCAGTGGCACAATCTCAGTTCACTGCAACCTCTGCCACCCGGGTTCAAGCGATTCTCCTGCCTCAGCCTCCCAAGTAGCTGGGATTATAGGCGCACACCACCACACCTGGCTAATTTTTGTATTTTTAGTAGAGACGGAGTTTCACCATGTTGGCCAGGCTGGTCTCGAACTCCTGACCTCAGGTGATCCACCCGCCTCAGCCTCCCAAAGTGCTGGGATTACAAGCGTGAGCCACCGCACCCGGCCTGTTTTTTTCTTTTATCTTGTCACATCTTTGGCAGTTGTTTTAATGGAAATTATCTGAAAATAATATGTAAAAATATCTGAGAAAGGCAGTAGAAGACAACATAACTCAAAGGCAAATGCCACATTTAGATGATGGGCTAATTTCTTCTATGCAATTAAAATTAAATAAATTTTTAGAAATACTTAGCAAAATAGAATCTCATTTATTGGTGCTAAATCATGATTAGTCTAACAATCAAAACTGGAGGAAAGCAGAAATTTAAAGATAAGTGAAGGACTTTTCTCCTTTTACAGTAAATGATTACTGCCCTTGCAAGAATCAACTTATATAATTATTTCAATGAAATCATAAAAAGTAAACTACATTTTGAAAATGTAAATTACCTCAGAATGTTTTACTATAGCTTCTAAACAGAACATTTCCACTGTTGCTGAAGGAACTTCTCCAAAACTTTCAGCATAAGGAAGTCCATTTCCTCCAAAACACCATAAACCACCCTGAAATTAAAATAATTAAAATTTTTACTGAAAAAAGTGACTAATATTCTTGTTTGACAAAAAAAAAAAATCTCTGTACTAATAGATGGCATTAGAAAATACTAATGTGTAGGGCCTCAAAATATGTTGGAAACGTAAAAGGAATTTTATGCAAACTGTGGGTTATCAGAACAGAAAACATACAAATTATTCCGAGAAGAGCGCAACCTTTGTGTCCTCCTCAAGTCTCTCCTCTGTGTCCTTTTGTTTGAAAGTGTGAAGACTAACTCACAATTCTTTAACAAGTAAGAAAAGCCCAGGATGTTCTAGTGTCATCTCTTTCAGCCCCCCCGCCAGTGGTCAGAACAGTATATTATTTTCCAGATTCTGCTAATAGCCTACTTAAAGTCTAATAATCAACATAATTCAAAAGATATAAAGCATTATTGGACAAGTTAAAAAGAGAGATCACAATGACAAAGATCACAGAGCTTTAAATTCTTCTCAAGTTGAAATTCAATTCAAGTTCATATGCAAGGATAAACAAAAATCGTTACAAAAATTACAAAACAGAAGAGTAGTGGGGACTATTTCTAACAGATATTAAAACATAAATAATAAAAACATTTCGTTTTTTAATTGAATGTTTTCAAAATTAAAACATTTCAATTTCAATTCTTATCACAGATCAAGGGTTAATGTCACTAATATGCAATAATCTCCTACAAGTCAGTGACAAAAAATACCAACACTATTATAGAAACACAAGCAACAGTCATAAACATAAACTTGTTAGGAAAATAAATATAACTCTAAAATATATAAAAATGTAAATTATATATTATATATTTACATTTATTATATATTATACTATATATTTTTATATCTATATATTATATATACATTTTTATAGCTATATATCATATATTATATAATATGCAAATTATATATTTATATTTAGATTTTTATATTTTAGAGGCATTCTACTTCTAAATATAATTCATTATATATAAAATACATAAATATAATAATATAAATATATATCTCTTTATATATTTATTTTATAAATATATATAAACAACACTCAGCACTGTTCATGAGAGGCATGCACATTGAAAGGACACTGAGAAACTACATTTGTCATCTATCAGACAGACGAGGTTCTAGGGAAACAAGCACGCACAGCGCCCTGCTGCGAGTGGTATCAATGGCACGACTTCTATGAAGGACAACCTGGCATCAGCGATCAAGATCACAAGTGCACATGCCCTTTAATAATTGATCCTACAGAGATGCTCACACATACGGAAAGTGAGAGATATGCATTGTTTGTACAATAATAAAGACTGAAAACCTGCTAATATTCATCAATGGGGATTAGTTAAATCAATTATGGTACTGTTGTACAATGGAATGCTATGCCAGTCTAAAAATTTTGAGTCTCTTCTTACACTGATATATACCAATCTCCACAATAATCCTTAAGTGAGAAAAAGGTATAAAACGGTGTGTATATATCCTGTGCTACTACTCATGTAGAGAGAGAGAGTGTGTGCGCATTGGGGTAGGAGAGACGGAAGGGATGGAGAGAAGATGTATTGCTGCATTGCTGTAGGTGCTTTGGAAGTGCTTCACCTTGGAGCTAGGGGTCATAATTGTGCGCGTACAGCCCACCCGCTGGCAAAAGAGGACAACTACAAGGTAATGGCTGAAAAATGTATACATTAATATAAAGCCCAGTGTTTTCTATAGAAAATATAATCCATAAGATTCTGCATTTTTAGTTAATTTATAAGGTCCATGGTTCAGTAAACCAAGTAAAAATAATATTTGGTCACTCTATACGTTTTATTCATGCCTTCTTCTCGTATATAATATTCTGGTTTTTTACATTTAAACATGCATTGGATCTCAGAGAGTTACATTATTTAAACTGAGGATTGAGATGGGGCTAAGTCATGAAAAGTCATCCTTCTGTGGCAGATAATGGTAAATAGCGGATTGGTGAACTTTGTCAGGGGATAGGAATTTTTTCTTGAAGATTTATCACCACATCCTGGCTCCCCCAAACCCCTCTTCCCACCTTGTACCCTTGAATCATCTCATCTATTTCTACTCTAAATTCCCCAAGGACAGAGAGGGGAGAAGGCGAAGAAAAATGATCTAGGACTTTCATTTGTCTTGACCATTTCGGCAGTGTGATGTAGAATGCAGTTCCCATTCCATTCTCATTGTTGGCGAAGCTTGTTACTTATGAATTGGCAGATTTTGTGGCAGTAAGAAGTACAAGCAAAAAGGAATTAATACAAAGGAACAAACTCACAGTATGGTTGTATGGATTATATTCTAAACCCTAATGTAAAAATAAATGTACATAGTTACTGCTGCTTTATACTGAATTAAGATATGACAAGACTAAATAAATTCATAAAGATTTAAGAAACACCAAACATCAAATTCTATGAGTACAACAATAATTTCCTAAGGATTAAGGAAGTGCACAGAAAAAGCTAGAGAATGACGATATTGAAAACAACAATAAAGAGTAGGTACAGGCTAAGGGTGGTGGCTCACGTCTGTAATCCCAGCACTTTGGGAGGCCGAGGCAAGTGGATTGCTTGAGCCCAGGCGTTCAAGACCAGCCTGGTCAATACAGTGAAATCCCATCTCCACAAAAAATTAGCTAGGAAAGGTGGTGCACCTGCTATCGCAGCTACCCAGGAGGCTGAGGTGGGAGGATTGCCTAACCCAGGGAGGTCAAGGTTGCAGTAAGCCATGATCATGCCACTGAACCCTAGCCTGGGCAACAGAGTGAGACCCTGTCTCGAAAACAGACAGAAAAAAAAAGGAAAAGGAATAGGTAGAAAAATTGAAGGCAACAGTAATATATAAGAGCCAATCTCTGGTGTTTTGTTTTGTTTTGTTTTGTTCTTGAGATGGAGTCTCACTCTGTCACCTACGCTGGAGTGCAGTGGTGCCATCTGAGATCACTGCAAGCTCCGCCTCTCAGGTTCAAGTGATTCTCCTGCCTCAGCCTCCCGAGTAGCTGGGACTACAGGCGCGTGCCACCACACCCGGCTAACTTTTTGTATTTTTAGTAGAGATGGGGTTTCACCATGTTAGACAGGATGGTCTCGATCTCCTGACCTCATGATCCGCTCACCTTGGCCTCCCAAAGTACTGGGATTACAGGCATAAGCCACCGTGCCCGGCCCATCTCTGGTGTTTCCTCATAAAAAGCTACAACCTTAGAGCTCTGTGATTTGTCCAAACTAACTGGTCTTTAAAATTATGTTCATTCTAAAGCAGGAGTTTTTAACAAGGTCCTTAGGGGTATGGGGTAGATAGAATTCAAGGCAGGCAGGGTGTAAACTTGGATGGAAAAAAAATTACCTTTGTTTTTTCCTAACCTCTAACTGAAATTCTGCATAGTATTCAGTTATGAACACAGACAATAAACCACAGTAACACTAGCAGTCCCTGTGATTCTGTTTGTAAGGGAATGCACAGGTAGTTTCATATCACATCTCATGTTGCAGCTACCTGAAAATACAGTTATATTCACCCTTCCTTTCAATGCCAACTATCACCAAATGGTGAAGTTGCATTCTCATACTAGTGATCCCAAATCTACACTGCTTTCCGTATTCCCTAGCAATAATGATTTGAGATCAACAGTTCAATGTTCTCATTCAGCGAAGCAACAACAGCATTCACACTGGTATGTCATTAAAAAATAAAAGGTACATATTGAACAGAACCATATGAAGCTGTCTCTTTTCCCCAGCTCTATGCACCGAAGGCCTGAAAGCAACGACAGCAGCAATGAGCTTCCCTAGCCCAGAACTTGGTTACTAAACACCATAAGCCCTAAAAGGAACCAAGGCTGTTTAAAAAATCAGCTGATTCTAGGGCTAGAATAGGGAAAGTCTAAGACGAACATTTTCTAATGCCAGAAAATAAGCAAGTGCTCCAAAAATAATGACAAACCATTTCCAAAAGACACGGGAGACAACCTGAAGGGGCTCCCACAGCCAAACCTGAGACAATCTGAACATCAGTATGAATAAGGAGAGTAATAGATTATAATCTAGTGAAGAAAAATAACCATATGTGATCCCATATGGATTAGAAAGGCAGAAAGGAGAAATGGGAGGAGGAAGAAAGCTTTTCCTACAGAAGAGTACTAAATAAATGAATAAGGAGTAATAAAATTAGGGGGAAAAACTCAGCATTTTGTAACCACCTAACAATAACTGTTATTCAGGCAAGATTCATTCAAAGAATATTATTAAATAAAACCACTGGCTGAAAGTTTGAAGAGCATCAGGACAGTCTCCTAATTTCAAAGTAGTTCCTCCTCCTCCTACAAATCGTGTATTAATTTCTTTTTTTTTTTTTTTTTTTTGAGACAGAGTCTCACTGTGGAGCCCAGGCTGGAGTGCAGGGGCGAGATCTCGGCTCACTGCAAGCTCCACCTTCCGGGTTCACGTCATTCTCCTGCCTCAGCCTCCTGAGTAGCTGGGACTACAGGCACCCACCACCACACCCGGCTGATTTTTTGTCTTTTTAGTAGAGACGGGGTTTCACTGTGTTAGCCAGGATGGTCTCAATCTCCTGACCTCGTGATCCACCCGCCTCAGCCTCCCAGAGTGGTGGGAGCCACTGCACCTGGCCGTATTAATTTCAAATACAGAAATATATTAACATTCAAGCAAAGAAAACTGGCAGACATCACTTTAATCAAGTGAACAAAGGGAACATCAGCAATAAGGGGTGAGCTGGCATCACGTGCTTCAGGGCATGACATACTGGGAAGGACACAAAATCACCTCTATCGTATTCCTGTAATAACACACACCCAAATTTAATCATGAGGAAGCATAAGACAAACTAAACTGAGGGCCAATCTACAAACCACTGCTTTGTACTCTTCAAAAATGTCAATGTCATGAAGACAGAGAAAGGCTGAAAAAATTTTCAGGTAAAAGGAGTCTAAATACACAAGACTCACATGCAACACTTAATACCAGACTAGATCCTGCAATAGATTTTTTAAAAAGAAAAAGGCTGTCATAGGCTGGGCGCAGTGGCTCATGCCTATAATCCCAGCACTTTGGGAGGCCAAGGCGGGCAGATCACCTGAAGTCAGGAGTTCGAGACCAGCCTGATCAACATGGTGACATCCCGTCTCCACTAAAAATACAAAATTAGTCAGGCGTGGTGGCGGATGCCTGTAATCCCAGCTACTCAGGAGGCTGAGGTAGGAGAACTGCTTGAACCGGGGAGGCGGAGATTGCAATGAGCTGAGATTGTACCACTGCACTCTAGCCTGGGTCACACAGCGAGACTACATCTCCAAAAAAAAAAAAAAAAAAGCTGTCATAAAAGAATTACTGGGAAAATTCAAATACGGAGTATTTGAATATTAGACAACAGTATTATATCAATATTAAATTTTCTGAATTGATAACTGTACTGTGGTTCTTTCAGGGAATGTCCTTGGGGCATCATGTCTGTACCTAATGAATGGCTCAGGGAGAAAAATATTAAATGTGTGTGAATAGGTATCTTAAAATATATCTGCAGAGAGAGGGAAAGTAAAAGGGAGGGATGATATAACAAATGGGATAAAATGTTAGTAATTGGTGAATCTTTTTTTTTTTTTTTGAGATGGAGTCTCGCTCTGTTGCCCAGGCTGGAGCGCAGTGGTGTGATCTCGGCTCACTGCAAGCTCTGCCTCCCAAGTTCACACCATTCTCCTGCCTCAGCCTCCCAAGTAGCTGGGACTACAGGCGCCCGCCACCACGCCTGGCTAATTTTTTTGTATTTTTTAATAGAGATGGGGTTTCACTGTGTTAGCCAGGATGGTCTCAATTTCCTGACCTCGTGATCTAACTGCCTCGGCCTCCCAAAGTGCTAGGATTACAGGCGTGAGCCACTGCACCCAGCCAGTAATTGGTAAAACTTAATGAAATGTATTATTTTTGCAATTATTTAAATTTGAAATTATTCCAAAATAAAAAGTTAGAGAAAAATTTTAATTAACTTCAACTTTCATGTTTTAAATATATTTTATTATTGAATGCATCCATAAATACATGTATTAATTATATTAGAATTTATTTTCTCTTTTGATAACAGTATTTCAATATAATTTGTTTCCTTTGTAATCTTATGCATTATATTTTATGCATTTAGAACTGAGTTCCTAGACTTAACCAAATCACAAAAGGAGTCCATGGTATTCAAAGGTTAAGAACTCTGTTCCAAAACCAAACATTATTGTGTTGGCTATATGCTGGGGTTGACAGTCGCCTCCGTACATGAGGAGTTTTGTTTATTTATTTTTTAGAGATGCAGTTTCACTATGTCGCCCAGGTTGGAGTGCAGTGGCTGTTCACAGAAGCTATCATAGAGCACCACAGCCTCAAACTTCTGGACTGGGGTATCCTCCTGCCTCAGCCTCCTCAGTAGCTGGGACTACAGGCATGAGCCACTGTGCCCAGCTTGAAAGCAGTTTTATATAGAAACAGCACACTGACACTGAAGGGCCCTTGGGGACCACTATGAGACAGGTCTGTCATAAACTGGGCAGACAGATTACTGCAAACCAGATGGACTCTCTCCACCCGCCATGTCAGCACCCCCAGCCTCCTGGCATATGTGAAATCCAGGAGGCATGACAAACTTGAGGCAGAGTAGGGGGAATAAGAATAACGAAAAGGAGGCCAGGCGCAGTGGCTCACGCCTGTAATCCCAGCACTTTGGGAGGCCAAGGCAGGCAGATCACAAGGTCAAGAGATCGAGACCATCCTGGCTAACATGGTGAAACCCTGTCTCTACTAAAAACACAAAAATCAGCTGGCCATGGTGGCTCGCGCCTGTAGTCCCAGCTACTTCGGAGGCTGAGGCAGAAGAATCGCTTGAACCTGGGCGGCAGAGCTTGCAGTGAGCCGAGATGGAGCCACTGCACTCCAGCCTGGGGATATAGCGATGCTGTGCCTCAAAAAAAAAAAAAAAGTAAAAGGCAGTGCTTACTGGCCTAAAGAGATGGGACATTAGAATTAAAATTAAATATTTATTTGAAAAATCAATTAAAGATATGCTACCTCTTGTTTTAAAATAAAGAACAGGGACTCAAATCAAAGTGAAACTAGTACCTTCCAAGTGGAAAAATCAAAGGTGCTTCATTAAACATAAAGCACTCATTGTTTTTTTAAAAAATACTAAAAACAATTTTTTTACTTAAAGGATGGATCTATATGTGTCTGTGATCTGCCCAAGTAGAATGGAAACGTTTCAAGTGTCAGTTTCATCATTTCCAGTGTGATCTATGTTTCCTAAATACACTGAATTGGTGTAGCGTAAAGACAATGCAATTAAAAGGTCAAACGGTCCAGGCACGGTGGCTCTCGCTTGTTATACTAGCACTTTGGAAGACTGAGGCTGGGTGGACCTCTTGAGCCAGGAGTTAGAGACCAGCCTGGGCAACATGGCGAAATCCTGTCTCTACCAAAAATACAAAAAACATTAGCCAGGCCTGGTGGCACATGTCTGTAGTCCCAGCTACTCGGGAGGCTGAGGTGAGACGATCACTTGAGCCCAGAAGGCGGAGGCTGTAGTGAGCCAAGATCATGCCTCCGTGCTCCAACCTGGGTGACAGAGTGAGACCCTCATCTCAAAAAAAAGGTCATACGAATTACTTTTTCAGAAAAACTTTAGTTAGGGGAAGATCTTTAAAATGAGGCACCTGGAATGGGTAGGAGAAGTTGTCAGAAGACCCAGGTCCTCTCCAAGGTGGTGAATGTTAAAACACACAAACACATGATATTTTAACTATGAACACACACATACACATGTACAAGGCCAATTTAAACTATGTAACTCTTTACTGCTGAGGCCAAGAATTCTGCACAAAGTAGCAGCATAGTGGGGCCAGGCACAGTGGCTCACACCTATAATCCCAGCACTTTGCGAGGCCAAGGTGAGATTACCTGAGGTCAGGAGTTTGAGACCAGCCTGACCAACATGGTGAAACCCCAACTCTACTAAAAATACAAAAAAATTAGCCTAGTGTAGTGGCGCATGCCTGTAGTCCCAGCTACTCGGGAGGCTGAGGCAGGAGAACTGCTTGAGCCCGGGAGGCAGAGGTTGTAGTGAGTCGAGATCACACCACCGCACCACTCTAGCCTGGGTGACAGAGGGAGACTCCATTTCAAAAAAAAGAAGTGGCATGGTGGTATTAAACCACTTTCCCTCTCTTCACTTGGCAAAAGGTAAGGTTACAGAACTCTATAGAAGGTAGAGGAATATTAACTAAACAGTAATGTCAGGCCAGGTCTCAGGAGCTCTGACATGGGGGTGCAGGAGAGAAGTTAGTGATGGGAGTGGGAGACACTATGGCAGAACACAGAGAAGCACCCAAGTCCACAAGACCCTGTCTGTAAACAGCCTGGTCCCATCCAAGCTGAAACTGTCAGATGTTAGACAAGGCCTGCTGAAAATGAGGTGGTTCCCTGGCTTCCAGATGAAAAGCAGGGGCATAAGAATAGAGAAGGGAAGAATACAGATTTAGATAAGAAACTACTTGGTATGACAGGCCCGTGGTTTCCTAGGTTTGACACCAACAGCACAAACAACAAAAGAAAAAAAATGTATAAATTGGACTTCATCAAAAATGTTTTTTATTTTTAAATTTTTTTTTAGGGACAGGGACTTGTTCTGTTGCCCAAGCTGGAATGCAGTGGCACGATCACTGCTCACTGCAGCCTTGAATTCCTGGGCTCAAGTGCTCCTCCCGCCTTAGCTTCCTGAGAAGCTAGGATCACAGGCGCACACCCCACAACTGGCTAATGTTTTTCTTCTTTGTAGAGATAGTCTTGCAATGTTGCCCAGGCTGTTCTCAAACTCCTGGGCTCAAGTGATCTTCCCACCTCCGCCTCCCAAAGTGCTAGGACTACAGACATAAGCCACCATGCCTGTCCAGACTTCATGAAAATTAAAAACATTTGGGGTGCACAGGTCACTATCAAGAAAGTGAAAAGAACCCACAGAATGGGAGAAATATCTGCAAATTACATATCTAATAAGAGATTTGTATCCAGAATACATAAAGAGTTCTTACAATTCAACAATATAAAGAACTCTTACAATTCAACAACAAAAAATTTCAACTCTTACAATTCAACATATCTAATAAGAGATTTGTATCTAGCATATATCAAGAACTCTTACAATTCAACAAAAAAAAACAAAAGCCCATTTTTAAATTGGGTGCTACAACATGAAAAGATGCTTCGAAAGGACAAGTAACCCAATTTTAAAATGCGCAAAGGGAGCCATGGTGGCTCACACCTGTAGACCCAGCTATTCAGGAGGCTGAGGTGGGAGGATCACTTGAGCCCAGGAGTTCAAGGCTGTAGGGCACGTAATGATTTTGCCTGTGAAGAGCTACTGCATTCCAACCTGGGCAACACAGTGAGACCTCATCTCAAAAACAAAAACAAAATCCCTAGTTAAAAAAAAATTGGGCCAAGGATTTGAATAGATATTTCTCCAAAGAAGATATGTAAGTGCCAACAGCACGTGAAAAGGTACTCAACATCATTAAGCATTAGGAAAATGCAAATCAAAGCCAGAATGAGGATACTACTTCACACACAATGGGATGGCTAGAAGAAAAGATGGACAATAACATATATTCCTGGTGGGAATGTAAAATGGTAAAGTCTCTGTGGAAAACATTTGAAAGTTACTCAAAAAGTTACACAGTTACCATAAGACCCAGAAATTCCACTCCTAGGTATATACTCAAGAGAACTAAAAACATACATCCACACAAAGACATGCACATGAATGTTGATATTGAGATCTAATAAGAAACATATATTTGGTCTCCACCCCTGGTTCCCTCTAGAGTGATGAGTGTCTTCTGTATGCTAATGAGATGACTGGTGGCTGGAGGGCCCCTAAATAGTTTCAGGAAGGGGGCTGGTGGCCAGAAAGACTAAGGACACGATTAGAGGGTAGGGACTTTCTGCCCTATTCACCAACCTCTGGGGAGGACAGAGGGCCTGAAGGTTGAGGTGATCACCAAAGGTCAATGATTCAATCAACCATGCCAACTGATTAAAGCCATGAAAATCCGAAGGACAGGGTTCGGAAAGTTTCTGGATACCGGAACCCGTGGAGATATCTGGAGGGTGATGCACCCGGAGGGGCATGAAGGCTCAGCACCCCTTCCTATATAGCTTGCCCTATGCGTCTCTTCCATCTGCTGTCCATCCCTCTCCTCTGTCATATCCTTTATAATAAATGGTAAGCATAAGTCAGGTGTTTTCCTGAATTCCATGAGTCATCCCAGTAAATTAATCAAACCCAAGGAGGGGGTCATGGGCACTGCCAGTTTATGGCTGATCAGAAGCACAGGTCACACTTGGAACACGTGACTGGCATCTGAAGTGGGGGGCAGTCCTGTGGGACAGAGCCCTTAACCTATAGGCTCTGATACCATCTCTAGGTAGAGACGTCAGAACTGAATTAAATGGAAGGACACCGAGCTGGTGTCTTATGGAGAATTGCTGAGTGTGTAGGGAAAAACCCTCCACACTTCTGGTGTCAGAAGTGTTAAGGGGTGTGAGAAAGAAGGAAAAATGCTTTGCTTTTTCCCTATCTTGTACAGTACAGTTTTTTTTTTTCCAATTAGAAATGTTCATAGAAGTATTATTCATACATAATAGCCAAACGATAGAATGTTCATAGAAATATTATTCATACATAACAGCCAAAGAATAGGAATGACCCAAATGTCCATCATTGATGAACAGATAAATAAAATGCGGCATAGCCATACAATGGACTATTACTTGGCCATAAAAAGGAATGAAGCACTGATATGCCACAATGTGGTTGAGCCTTGAAAACATTATGCAAGTGAAAGAAGTCAGACACAAAAGGCCACATACTAGATTATTCCATTTATATGAAATGTCCAGAACAGTCCAATCCATAGGAAAAATAGATTCGTGGTTACCAGGGGCTGGAGAGGGGAATGAGTGGTGACTGCTAATGGTTAGAGGGATTCTTTGGGGGATGGTGAAAATATTCTGGAATTAGATTGGAGTAATGATTATACAACTCTATGAGTATATTAACATTGAATGAATTGTATAGTTTTAAAGGGTTTTATGGTATGTGGATTATAAAGAAAACTAGTTGAATTGGAAATATCACCATAAATTTAAGACCTTTTAAGAAAAAGGTAATTGTTCTGCTCTGTTACTTAGGTGTCTAGGAGCCCTCAAGGTCCACCAGCTCTACCTTCATGAAGAACTATTACGCACACCTAGTGCCTGGGTTTTGGACTCTTAACCTTTTCCTGTAAGAAGAATCAGATCTCCTTGGAGAAGCAGCCATATCTCGTAGGGCAGGAAGAATCAAAAAGAGCCAGGGATATCTTGTCAAAAAACCATGGCACCTTCTAGCCACTTTGGGAACAGAATTTAAAAGCATAAGAAAGTCAGTGTACAGAAATGGTATAGAGGCCAGACGACGGAACTCTCAGCTTCAAAAAGAAAACACCACTATAATTCACTGGAGCAATTCCAAGACATGGCCCAAAAGGGGAAATTACGTCAAGTATACTAGACAAGTCCTGTCTACTGATGTGTCCCTAATTTTTCATAAAAGGGAAAAATGAGAAAATGCATTTAATTGGTCAAAGAATATAGAATACTGTGATTTTTTTTACTGACAAAATACGTTCCTCTCATTGAGATTACATAGTTACTGCAGTTAATAATGGTGGTTATTCGTTCTGATTTCTCTCAGAGGTATGAGATTTTTATAAAGAATAACTTGCACCCCAAGAATATCAGAATTCAGTATTCACTGAGAGCCTTGTTTTCTTCTTTTTTTTTTTTTTTGAGACAGGGTCTCATTCTATTGCACAGGTTGGAGTGCAGCAGCACAATCACAGCTCACTGAAGCCTCAATCTCCTGGGCTCAAGCAATCCTCCCATCTCAGCCTCTCAAACAGCTGGAACTACAGGCACATGTTACCACATCCAACTAATTTTTTTTTGTAATGTTTTATAGACATGGGGGTTCTCGCTGTGTTGCCCAAGCTGGTCTCAAACTATTGGCCTCAGGCAATCCTCCTACCTCAGCCTCACAAAGCACTGCGCACTGGGATTACAGTTGTCGACCACTGCGCTCAGCCCTGTTCATTCTTTTTTTTTTTTTTTGAGACAGTCTCGCTCTGTCACCAGGCTAGAGTGTGGTGGCACAATCTCGGCTCATTGCAACCTCTGCCTCCCAGGTTCAAGCGATTTTCCTACCTCAGCCTCCCAAGTAGCTGGAACTATGGGCATGCGCCACCACGCCCAGCTAATTTTTGTATTTTCAGTAGAGATGGGGTTTCACCATGTTGGCCAGGATGGTCTCTATCTCTTGACCTCGTGATCCACCCGTGTCAGCCTCCCAACACGCTGGGACTACACGCATGAGCCACCACACCCGGCCCTCATTCTTTAAGATAAAATTTTAAGAGTTACTTCCTGTGAAGCTGTAAATGACCTCTTAAGCAGAGTGAAGGGCTCCTGAAATCACCTTTATCTCTCTTACACACTCTGTGACTGTTTATTTACCTGCCTCCCTGTCATCCCTGACATCCAGCCCAGGGCATGGCACACAACCAGAAGTTAGCATGTTTACTCAGTTACTGGGTGAATGCTAGCCCCTGACACAATACATTGGAAAGAGTGGACACTCAAAAATATTTACTGAATGAATACATGAGCTAACCTTCTGAGCAGCTAGACTCTGACTGCTTTCACTAAGAGCCAAAGATGTAAAATACTGGATACACTCATCCAGCTCTGTTTGAGGTAAGGAAGCCAGCAACTGCCTGAGCTCTTCTTCAGTGGAAGAATCCTGAAATGAAAGGAAATTCTTCATAAATACTCAACAACTGAGTACAACAAAAAATATCCAAATACTCAAAGCCAATATTTGCCATATATATCAAAGCCATATATGATATGTGCATCTCTCTATATATATACATATACATATATATATGATACAGAGATATAGGGAAAGAGATATCAGAGATTAATTACTGCTTTCAGTCTTGAAAACAGTCACCCACCCAGGTAAATAAACAATCATTTAATTTTGAATTCTATATTTTCACGTTTGCTACTTCAAACTGAGAGACGTACTGTAAACTTTAACTCTGAATTTTCATCTGACATCTTGACATTCTCAACATCTTGACTCAAAATGAAGTATTGCATCCTTACTAATTAAAGCTACTGCTTTTTAAATCCAGAACTTGTTACTATCTCATTTTCTCTAATAATTAATATCTAGCATATTCATTTTCCTATTTTTCAGAAAGCTGCGAACGCATAAGTTTTAAGAGTTTCATTTTCTGATCTAGGAAAGATACTCAAGAAGCATGCTTTAAATCTGTCGCAGTGTTTCTCAACCAGGGGCTATTTTGCCTCGGCAACATCTGGCAATGTCTGGGGACATTTTTGGTTGTTACAACTAGGGGGTGCTACTAGCATCTAGGGAGTAGAGTCTAGGGATGTTGCTACACACCCTACAATGTACACAACAGCTTCCTACCACAAAGAATTATCTGGCCCAAAATGTCAATAGTGCTGAGGCTAAGAAAACCTGACCTACAGAAACTCAGAAGTGACCAACTCATGGATGCTGATATGCTATGGCATGTCACCCACTGGTTTACAGAGACTCCCAATTCCCAAAGGCAGAAAATAATATAGCAGGAACAGCCCCTCCTGAGGAACCAAATATTTGTATAACTACTATGATTTCAGTTTTACATTCCAGTTTATCTGCTTGTGAGAAGTAGCCAACAACTACTTTTTTAAAGTATTTTGTACCCAAAGTGAAGATAATATATTAAACCATTTTTCACTCTCTAAATTATTATTAATATTGTTTTACTTACTTCTTTTAAAGATGGCAAAGGAGGTGGTAGGAGAAAAAAGCGAAGATCACTCTCTTTGCTTCGTGCCAAACCAATAAGAGTTTTCGGATCACAGGCTTGAGCAATTAGCCTATACTGGTAATCTATTGAAAAAGCATTATCTTTTGTTAATACCAAAACCAGCTGATAGATGTTGTAAAGATTAACTGAACAAACTACTGAAAGCACTCTAAGTTTTAGACTGCTCTGCAAATTTGTAATCCAAAATGTCCCAAGTGCAACTACATTTACAATACCTATAAGCTAGCTACATTTCCAGGACTCATCTCACAGTTCTCCTCAACGTATATCCAGAGACCGGGTCACAGCCTAACTTTTTGGAAAAAAGGAAGCTCAAAGGTGGAAACTGGTAAGTCAGAACCAATTTAACTTCTTTTTAAAACAATTCCAGCATTCAAAAGCTGTTTCGACCACTACTCAAAACACATGAGGTTGCGTTTAAGCCTACTGCCCTGTGGTGATGCTATGGTGCTTTGGTATTCATAATGCCCATGAATATTTAGTCTGCAGTTCCAGATACCAGTACTTTCAATTAAACATGCCATTCTTTATATATCAAAAACAAAATTCCAATCATGAAAGCAAACATTATTTTCAATAATGGCAGTTTATAACCTGGGGTTGGCCAGGCACTGCAGCTCAGGCCTGTAATCCCAGCACTTTCGGAGCCGAGGCGGGTGGATCATCTGAGGTCAGGAGTCCAAGACCAGCCTGACCGACATGGTGAAACCCTGTGTCCACTAAAAATACAAAAATTAGCCAGGCGTAGTGGTGGGCACCTGTAATCCCAGCTATTCGGGAGGCTGAGGCAGGAAAATAGCTTGAACCCAGGAGACGGAGGTTGTAGTAAGCGGAGGTCGTACTACTACACTTCAGCCTGGGTGACAGAGCAAGACTCTGTCTCAAAAAAAAATAATAATAATAACCTGGGTGAGTACTTCTGGATCAAGTGGGGAACTTTTTCAAAATCTATGGGCCAGGGCACTTCCTCTGATTTCTCTGATACAGTAAGTCTGGAATAGAGCCCTGGAAGGCAAATTTTGAAAAATATTTCTATTCTAAATCTCCACCAACATTAAGTGAGCTTATACTTACATTATAAATTATTATAATTGTAGCCGCCAACCAATTAACAAATTAATTTTCAGAGATCTCATTCTGAGTTTAACTTTTCTTTGAGATTTTTTTTTTTTTTTTTTGAGACAGTTTTGCTCTGTTGTCCAGGCTGGAGCGCAGTGGTGCAATCTTAGCTCACTAACGACTCTGCCTCGTGGGTTCGCAATTCTTGTGCCTCAGCCTCCCAGTAGCTAGGATTACAAGCACACGTCACCATGCCCAGCTGAATTTTTTGTATTTTTTTAGTAGAGACAGGGTTTTGCCATGTTGCCCAGGCTGGTCTTGAACTCCTGGCCTCAAGTGATCCACCCTCCTCAGCCTCCCAAAGTGCTGGGATTACAGGTGTGAGCCACTGTGCCTAGCTGAGAAAATTATTTTTTTCTATTTTGCCCATTTTTACAAGACAGCTCTACTAACAAAATATAGTTTTGTCCATGTACTATAACCAGAGCAGATATGAGTTCTTTTTAAAGTATTTTTATTGTAAAATGTGTGACTCTGAAACACAATTACATATTTCAAATAGTCCATTAAAAATGATATACACACATACAAATTGGGTACATTCAACTATTAGTATTAGAGTCAAGTAGATTGTAAAAGTAAAAGCAAATATAATTGTATGGTGTAGCAAGCAATTAAGTATACTTCATTAAATAGAAACCCAAAGAAAACTCAAGTACATTAGGCAACTATCAGAATCAAGAGTTGCTCTCAAAGAAGTATGTAACCAAATAAAACTTTGTTCTGGTAGAAAGTTACACAAATATATATACCTCATTTTTGAGCTCATTCTTACCAAACACATTTGACTACCAGGTCGCAGGCTTTCTACTTTCCGTATCATTGAAGCTTCTTAAAATTTTTAAAATACTTTTTATATATACTAAGACTGCCTGAATTATTTTCCTTCCTGAATCTCACTCCCTTGTCTTTTACATCGGAAATCAAGAGCCAGCTGAAGACCTGCCACCTGTTCGGGTGGTCTCATTACCATGCCAATGATGGGCCTCCGACATCTCCTGCACAGCCTCGAGTCGCGTGGTTTTGTCATCTGACTTGCTCTTCCGTAGGAGCAGCCACACAGCACACTCATGATCTTCTATATCAACTGTACTAAAAGGGTCTTTGCAAAAAGAAAAAGCCAAGACAATATGAACAGCTAAGATAATACTTTTATCTTCACTTTAAGATGGTAATTTATAAATATTTGAAATCTACAATTGGACAGTTAAATCCATGTATATAGGTATTGATAAAAACTGATATTATTTGTTCTCAATTCTGTAATATTATCTTTTATATTATTATGAATATTGTGTGTGCTTTTTTTTTGGTGGGGTTCAGGGGTCAGTTTTGTTTTGTTTTTTGAGACAGTCTCACTTTGTTACCCAGGCTGGAATGCAGTGACACGATCATGGCTCACTGCAGCTTCAACCTCTTGGCCTCAAGCAATCCTCCCACCTCAGCCTCCTGAGTAGCTGAGATCACAGGTGTGTACCATTAGGCGCAACTAATCTTTTTCTTTTTTTTCTGGAGACAGGGACTTGTTACATTGCCCAGGTTCAACATGTATGCTTTTGTTTTGTATATTCTGGTGTCTTTCATATGTAGTCATTTTAAAAATCTTTTTCTCCCCAAAACTTTTTCAAAAAGATCAAATATATGAAAGAAATTAAAGAATACATTAACATAGGCTGGGCACGGTGGCTCACGCCTGTAATCCCAGCACTTTGGGAGGCCCGAGGTGGGTGGATCACAAGGTCAGGAGATCGAAACCATCCTGGCTAACACTGTGAAACCCCGTCTTTACTAAAAATACAAAAACAAAAAATTAGTCGGGTGTGGTGGCGGGCGCCTGTAGTCCCAGCTACTTAGGAGGCTGAGGCAGCAGAATGGAGTGAACCCAGGAGGCAGAGCCTGCAGTGAGCAGAGATCGTGCCACTGCACTCCAGCCTGGGTGACAGAGCAAGACTGTCTCAAAAAAAAAAAAAAAAAGAATAAGTTAACATCCATACATCACATCTAGATTCAATAACTCTTATTATTTTACCATATTTTCTTAATCTATATTCACATGTAATTTTTCCCAAACTATTTGAAAGGATGATGTAGACAAAATGACATTTTACCCCTTCACAGTTCAACCTGCATCTCCTAAGAACAATCCTGCATTCTCTTAAATAACCACAATGCTATTGTCACACCCAAAAACACTAACAAAAATCTTCCCAAATCATCTAAAATTCAGTCTAATTCCATATTCAAGCTTCCCCAATTTTTCAATTAAAAAAAAAATTTTTTTAAGGTTGTTTTCTAAAACCAGGATTTAATAAAGTCTCTTTTAACTGTAGAAAGTTTTCTCATCTTTTATTTTCACAATGCCAACTTTTTAAGGAGATCAGATAAGCTCTTTTGTATCTAGCTCCACATTGTAGATTAACCTGATTGTGAAATCTATGATTGTGGATGTACTATGCTCATTATAAGAAGGCATGGGAGTGATTTTCTAACAAATTTAAAATTATAAAACACTTATCACAAAATTATAAAACCTTATCAAGAGAATAGGGTATATTTTATCTCCATATTTATTCACAATTACCTAAGGAAGGAAGAAAACTGTCCAAAGCATTAAGCCCTTAAAATTAAATACAGTCCAAGAGAATAATGCTAATTAATTTTCTTTCTTTTCTTTTCTTTTCTTTTTTTGAGACAGTCTCACTCTGTCACCCAGGCTGGAGTGCAGTGGCACGATCTTGGCTCACTGCAACCTCTGCCACCTGAGTTCAAGCGATTCTCCTGCCTTAGCCTCCTGAGTAGCTGGGATTACAGGCACCCACCACCATGCCTGGCTATTTTTGTATTTTTAGTAGAGACGAGGTTTCACCATGTTAGCCAGGCTGGTCTCAAACTCCTGACCTCAGGTTATCCACCCACCTCAGCCTCCCAAAGTGCTGGTGTGAGCCACCGCACCTGCCCTGATTAATTTTCCATAGCTATAAAAAATATTAGTATAAGAAATGAAAAAAAGTATCAAGTTGATCATTCCAATGACTTTCAGATTACTGATAAGGATTCCAAGTCACATATTTGATCTTTACCAGCAAATGGATTCCGTAGTATCTTGGCGGATGTTGCCAACACTTTTCTTACTGCTTTGTGAAGTTCTTTTCTTGCCTGCCAGGCAATACCTAAAATGATCATAAAATTAAGTAAAACCAAGAATGTATTCTTTTTTTTCTTTTTTTTTTTTTTTTGAGACAGAATCTTGCTCTGTCGCCCAGGCTGGAGTTCGGTGGTGCGATATCTGCTCACTGCAGGCTCCGCCTCCCGGGTTCACCCCCTTCTCCTGCCTCAGCCTCCCGAATAGCTGGGACCACAAGCGCCCGCCACCATTCCTGGCTAATTTTTTTGTATTTTTAGTAGAGATGGGGTTTCACCATATTAGCCAGGATGGTCTCAATCTTCTGACCTCGTGATCCACCTGCCTTGGCCTCCCAAAGTGCTGGGATTACAGGCGTGAGCCACCACGCCCCGCCCAAGAATGTATTCTTAACACTATGCTCCAGTGTTTCAAAGAGAAATGTATAAACTCCAAATTTTTTCACAAAGAAAATACAAAATAGCATCGCTGTCTTTTTATTGTCACTATTGATGCAACTAAAACCATTATGGAAACACAGAGCTCTCAATTCCAAAATAAGACTGCTCTCCAAGTTAGGGAAAAGTAAAAACAAAAACACTAACTACAAAAACACTTACTAAAGCTAATGAAAATCTCCACATACAACATAGGTTTTGCAATATCCAGGAAAATGTCCTTCATGATGAGCTCACCTCAAACTGAAGTTTGGAGATACTTTACTAAAGAGATTAAGTCTTATTATACAGGAATATTATAAGCAACAACAATTATCTATGTAATTGAAATCGTAAACATACCATAAAAGCATTTTGAAATACAGAAAGTGATATAATAACTAATAGCAACAGAGCAGCGGGTGACAGACACAGGAAAGCAGTAGAGCCTGCCCCACTCGAGGAACATCATGTTAACTGGCACATTCTGGCTAACAGTGTATGAACAGGCAGCTGTGAGTCAAGTGTGTGACTCACCATGCTACCCATATGCTGAGGAAAATACACTCCTCTGCTGTAAAATTTCATGTTCACCATGCAACCATATGATCACTAATGAGGGCTTCCATGTATCCTAAATATTGAGAAGTGGAGTGTCCTAACTAGTAAAGACAGGTTTTCTAGCCTTGGTGACAGATAATTATAATGAGTTGGCATTCATATTGACGAATGTATCTCATGTGTTTGGTTTGCATGAATACATCCCTTAAATAAGGTAGAAATATCGCAGAGCTAAATGACAAAATCATGTTTTTTGTACTTGCCAAACTGAGAGCCAGCCTCTGTATTGACAGTTCCACCAAGGTGTGGAATTCCAGGTTCAGACTAAAAATGCCAGTTAGTCTTCACTTCACTTAGTTTTAGGAGAGTTGCAAACCTGGATTAAATGTGGAAGTCTAAACTTTGGTCCTTAATTAATTCTTTAGGAACTTGGTTTTCACAGGGTTTGGTGATTCTTAGAATTAGCTCAATCTGTACTACTAATACTGTGTTTTAAATAGACATATTTTTAAATTCAATGACTAGCTTCCATTTTTCACAAAGAGAGGCTTACTTCACAATAAACTTACCATGATTTTCTCCTTTATCTAAAGAAACTGTGTGCACATATATATATGACTTCATTTTTTCTCTTTCTACCACTTGAGTATCTAATGTCACAGCTTTCTTCAGGGCCAGAACTTCATATGTAAGAAATAGAGAACCTCTTAAAGAGAAAAGAAAAAATGCATCATAAATACACAATCAAAATGTAACACAAGAGCTACTCTTCTCTATTAAGTTTGTCATAGTAAACTTCTTTCTTTTTTATTGGGAAACATAACATGTATACAGTAACATGCATATAACATTTATACAGTCATGCACCATATACTGACTTTTTGTTCAAGGACAGACCTCACATATGATAGTGGTCTCATAAGATTATAACGGAGCTAAAAAAATTCGTATCTCCTAGTGACTGAGTAGCCAACGTAACACATTAATCACATGTGTGTGGTGATGCTGTGTAAACAAATCTACCGTGCTGCCTATCCTAGAAAAGTCTAGCACATACAATTATGTAGAGTACATAATACTTGATAATAATAAATGTTACTGATTTATGTATTTACTATAGTATACTTTTATTGCTATTTCAGTGTGTACTCCTTCTACTTAACTGTAAAATGCCTAAGGCAGGTCCTGCAGAAGGTATCCAGAAGAAAGTGTTATCACAGGAGATGACAGCTCCATGCGTGTCACTGCCCTGAAGACCTCGCAGTAGGACAAGATGCGGAGGCGGAGACAGTGATATGGATGACCCTGACCCTGTGTAGGCCTAGGCTAATGGGTTTGTGTTTTCATTTTTAATAAAAACATTTAAAAAGTTAAAAAATTGTTTTTGCTGGCACAGTAGCAAGGCCTGTAGTCTCAGCTATTCCAGAGGCTAAAGCAGGAGGATACCTCGAGCCCAGAAGTTCAAGGCTGCAGCATGCTATGACTGTACCCACGAGTAGCTACTGCTCTCCAGCCTGGGCGACAGAGCGAGACCTCGTCAAAAAAAAATATATATATATATATTTTTTTTTTGAGACGGAGTCTCACTCTGTCCCCAAGGCTGGAGTGCAGTGGCACGATCTTAGCTCACTGCAAGTTCCACCTCCTGGGTTCACGCCATTCTTTCACCTCAGCCTCCCAAGTAGCTGGGACTACAGGAGCCTGCCACCACGCCCGGCTAATTTTGTTTTTGTATTTTTAGTAGAGACGGGGTTTCACCGTGTTAGCCAGGTTGGTCTCAATCTCCTGATCTCGTGATCCGCCCACCTGGGCCTCCCATAGTGCTGAGATTACAGGCATGAGCCACTGCACCCGGCCTCAAAAAGTTTTTTTTTTTTTTTTTTGGAAGAGGGAGTCTTGTTCTGTTGCCCAGGCTGGAGTGCAGTGGTGCAGTCTTGCCTCACTGCAAGCTCCGCCTCCCGGATTCACGTCATTCTCCTGCCTCAGCCTCCCGAGTAGCTGGGACTACAGGCACCCACATCACGCCTGGCTAATTTTTGTATTTTTAGTACAGACAGGGTTTCATCTTGTTAGCCAGGATGGTCTCGATCTCCTGACCTCATGATCTGCCCGCCTTCCCCTCCCAAAGTGCTGGGATTACAGGCATGAGCCACCACACCAGGCCAAAAAGATTTTTCTAATAGACAAAAGTTTATAGAATAAGGACATAAAGAAAGAAAATATTTTTGTATAGCTATATGATGTGTTTGTGTTTTAAGCTAAGTGTAATTACAAAAGTCAAAAAGTTTTTCAAAAATTTAAGCTAATACAGTAAAAAAAAAAAAAAAAATACAGTAAGCTGAGGTTAATTATTAAAGCCAGGACTTTATTTATTTTTAGAGACAGGGTCTCAACTATGTTGCCCAGGTTGACCTCAAACTTCTGGGCTCATGTCATCCTCTTGCCTCAGCCTCCCAAACAGCTGGGACTACAGGCCCACAGCACTACATCCAGCTAGGTTAATTATTAAAGAAAAAAAATACTGTTTTATAATTAGTGTAGCTGGGTGCAGTGGTGCATGCCTGTAGTCCCAGCTAGTTAGAAGCCTGAGGCAGGAGGATCACTTGAGTCCAGGAGTTCAAGGCCAGCCTAGGCAAAACATAGTGAGACTCTGCCTTTAAAGAAAATACAAAATTCAGTGGCTCACGCCTATAATCCCAACACTCTGGGAGGCCAAGGTGGGCGGATCACCAGAGGTCAGGAATTCAAGACTGGCCTGGCCAACATGGCAAAACCAAGGCTCTACTAAAAATACAAAACTTAGCCAGGCGTGGTGGCAGGCGCCTGTAATCCCAGCTACTCAGAAGGCTGAGTCAGGAGAATCGCTTGAACCCAGGAGGCAGAGGCTGCAGTGAGACGAGATTACGCCACTACACTCCAGCCTGGGCGACAGAGCAAGACTCCGTCTTAAAAAAAAAAAAAAAAAAAAAAGTGTAATGTAGCCTAAGTACATAGTGTTGATAAAGTCTACAGTAGTGTACAGTAATGTCCTAAGCCCTCATGCTCACTCACCCAGAGCAACGCCCCGTCCTGTAAGCTCCACTCATGGTAAGTGCTCTATGTAAGTGTACCATTTTAAAATGTTATTTATTGTACCTTTTTTTGTTTGGATATGTTTAGGTACACAAATACTTCCCATTGTATTATAATAGCCTATAGTATTCAGTACAGTCACATGCTGTACAGGTTTGGAGCCTAGGAGCAATAGGCTGTCCCACACAGCCTAGGTGTGGAGTAGGCTCTGCCATCCAGGTTCGTGCAAGTGCACTCTGTGATGATTGCACAACAATGAAATCACCTAACACATTACTCAGAATGTATCGCCATTATTGACACATGACTGTATATATACATATACATGTATATACACATTTCAGTTTACAAATAATAAATAGCTTCATAATCATATCCAGGCAAGAAACAGAATGTTAACAGCACCCCAGAAGCCCACAGTGTGTCCTCCCCGATACTGACCTGTTCTCATCTCTATATATGATTCTGATTTTTATTATAACAATGTGCTTTTCTTTCCAGTTTATATATGCATCCTTAAACAACAGAGCTTAGTTTTGCCTGTTTTTGAAATTCATATCAATGGAATCACACTACACGTATTCTTTTGCTCAGCCTTGTATTTATGTGAGTCATCCATGTTGTTGCACGTAAAATGTAGTTCCTGCACTTAGATTTTCGTATAGTATGCGATTATCCATTGCATGGATATACTACAACTTACTTATTCACTCTCCCATAGATGGGCACTGAGAACGTTTCTAGTTTGAGTCTATCACAACAATGCTGTTACGTATCTTATACATCTGTACCGTGCATACATGTACGTGTACCTCTATCTATCTACACATACATATATCTAGAATTACATACCTTCTGATAGTATACATATTCAATTTTACTAGATAATGACAAACCGAAAAGATGAGCCAATGTGTATTCCCATCATCTACCTGAAGTTAATTTTAAATGTTGTTTGTTGTGTATCTCAAAATGAAGATTTCTTTTTTCCTAATCAGATTGACTTACACACTCCCTAAATCCTGACACAAACATTGCACTCTGGATTCAGAGTTTAGCAACATTGTTTTCCTACACCTTCTTCTGACCTTTGGTTTCTACCCTCAGGCAAACAGATAAAACAAAGTTCAGACACTGGTTTAGCACCAGAGGAACACAAAGAAGGCTCTTTAGAATCCTCTGCCCTCGGCCAAGGGCAGTGGCTCAGCCTGTAATCCCAGCACTTTGGGAGGCCAAGGCAGGCAGATCACCTGAGCCCAGGAGTTCAAGACTAGCCTGGGCAACATGGCGAGACCCTGTCTCTACTAAAAATACAAATAATAATAATAATAATACAGCCAGGTGTGGTGGTACACACCTGTGGTCCAGCTTGGGAGGCTGAGGTGGGAGGATCACCTGAACCCAGGGGGCAGAGGCTGCAGTGAGCCCAGATCATGCCACTGCACTCTAGCCTGGGTGACCAGAGTAAGACACTGTCTCAAAAAAAAAAAAAAAGAATCCTCTACTCTCTTCGGGATGTATCTGAACTTTTATCTTGTTTTCCATGAAAGACAAAATTCTTTACTATAAGAAAAAACTGTAATTAATTTTCACTATATTCCTGAACATAATTGTGAGCTAGACAAACTGCATTACAGAAAAGGTTATATATACATTTATGCTTTGCTCAGAATGAGTCAAAGGGAAAAATTATCTAAATATATTTTGCCGTACATTACAATGTCATGGAGAAATGTATGCATTTGGATAAAATGCCAAATATATCTCTTTTATCATTTCAGCATCTGAGAGTTAATTTTATATTTGTACTAGTAAAAAGTATTAACAAATACATACAACAGTATTACATATATATTCCTCCCCCTAAAGAAAAGTAGAAGAAGGAATATGAAAAATAACAATTTGCTGAAAGAGGGTCACTGCATTCATTACACGTGCTCCTGAGGGAGCATCAAATGGGAGATGTCCATCTGTTGGTTTTCTCAGTCAGCCTCAATTTCCTTTCACGCAAGCTTTATGGTGAGTTGAGGGATTTTCCAAAATACTTTTGACTATAGTCAATTTGCACCTTTTTCACCCACTTTAGAACCTAATACAAGACGTGACTCTAAGTGTGTCAAAACTAAGTGCGTGCCTGATATAGGTGCGTCAAAGTGCTTTTCTCACAGCAGCAGTGCCTGGCAGGCAGAGTTCCTAGTACACATTTGGCTCCAAGAGAAAGCACTCTTCAGAAGGTAAGGAAACCACATCATGACAACATTTAACTGGTGGGATCAGTGATTAAATCCACCAGTCTAATTCCAAAATCTATACCCTTTCAATACCTCATGCAACCTGTAAATCACTGCCATTGAGATTTCCAATAGAGTAAAATGAAGCCAATTAACATTCCACAGTTGACAACTTACCCTAAAATAAGTGATCCAGTAAACTTTATTATATTTCCTTCAAAAGAAAAAAAGTCAATGTGATGAATTTCATTTTTAAAAGTGTGAAAGGAAATAGGCAACAGTGTAAGTCTCTACCTATATCATATGTTATCAGATAAGAAGCTATTATTTTTATATTAATATAATCAGTTGCTATTAATAAATGGTCTCCTATCCTTAGACACAAACACACAAATCAACAAGCACTGAGTGCAAATATAATGTATACTGAAGACATTTCATACCTTCCCTTTCTCCACCCTCCTAGTCCCTGTTCCACTACTGACGCTGGTAGGACTACAATGTTTCCACCAAATGCAACATTCAGGCAGCTCGCTTCCCTTCTGACCCCTTTTAGTTAACAACCCATTAAACAAAGAAATGGGAAGCATTGTCCCTATCACTACTAGAACTATATTGAAGGATTATATTGTCAAGTGAGGACATGAAAGAATGTTTTCTAAAGTAATTATGTTATAGTTGATGGTTAGGTATACATGTACATAGCCCCATTTAAAACAGAGATTAGACCAGGTGCAGTGGCTCACGCCTGTAATCCCAACACTTTGGGAGGCCAAGGCGAGCACATCACCTGAGGTCAGGAGTTTGAGACCAGCCTGGCCAACATGGTGAAATCCTATTTCTACTAAATATAAAAAAAAAAAATTAGCCAGGCTTGGCGGCGCATGCCTGTTATCCCCGCTACTCGGGAGGCTGAGGCAGGAGAATCACTTGAACCACGGAGGCAGAGGTTGCAGTAAACCGAGATTACACCACTGCACTCCAGCCTGGTCGACAGAGCAAGAATCCATCTTAAAATAAATAAATAAAATGAAATAGAGAGTATATTCTACAAGTTCATTTATAAATGTTTGTTTGGGTCTTGGAAAACTTTTTTAATATTAAAAAATTCCTATGGCAGACACTGCTAATTGCCTGTCCAATACACATGCCCTTTAATCCTTACAAATACACAACCTGATTACCACCTAAAAATATTCAAATTCCTAGACAACTCTGTAGCTAGGGCTAACTGTGCAACACAGTTGTAGCCAACAGGATATAGATGGAAGTCTATAGAGGTGGATCCCTCCCCACATAAAAAGACAAAGCCTCAAAATGGCTTTTGGCCCTCTGCTTCTTGATACCCAAGGATTCACCATCATGTGACCATGAGGACAATAAAGAGAATGGAGCATGAAGACAAGAAGATTGCTAAACTGTAATTCCTGCCCTAACTGTCTCCACCTTGACTTATTATTATGTAAGAAGAATGAAAACCATATTAACCTAAGCCACTGGACTCAAGCTTCTATAACATGCACTGAGCACAACCTTAACTGATATGGTACTCATGATGATTAGGTACTGAGGCTAGCCCACAAAACTCTTTATATATATTTGTATATAATATTTACATATATAATATTTATATATATAAAGAAAATATATATAAATAAATATAAAGATTTTATGTATATATACAGAGTTTCACTCTGTTGCCCAGGCTGGAGCGCAATGACACAATCTCAGCTCACTGCAATCTCCACCTCCTGGGTTGAAGTGATTCTCCTGCCTCAGCTTCCTGAGGAGCTAGGATTATAGGCGCCCACCACCACACCCAGCTAATTTTTGTATTTTTAGTAGTGACGGGGTTTCACCATGTTGGCCAGGCTGGTCTTGAACTCCTGACTTCAAGTGACCCACCCACCTCAGCCTCCCATAGTGCTGGGATTACAGGCATGAGTCACAGCACCTCACCCGGCCTTAACCTATAATTTAGTGCACATATTGAGACACTCCTTCGTTCAGAGCTTCAACTCATGCTGCCAAAAAGACATTTGTCCTCACTTCTCTTTTTGTATTTAAAACAGTATCAGAATTTTCTAGATGAAAATGATCTATCCTTAAAAACAGATTTCTCTTAAAGATCAAAAAGAAACTCCACGAGGAAAAGGAGTTTGTTTTATTCAATATTGTATTCTTAGGGCCTAGAATTGTACCTGGCACAATTAAATTGTACCTGGTCAATTAAATATTTTGTTTATTGTCAAATGAATAAAAGCTGTTCTAGGCCAATCTTCTCATTTTACACACAAAGGAAATAATGCTCAGAAAAGGTAAGTTATTTCACTCTTCCATTCAACAAAAACTATTTGATCACCTACTATATGCCATGCATAATAACTAACTAGGTTATAGTGGTAAACAAGATAAAATACTGCCTTCACAGAGTTTATAGTGGAAACTGTAAGATAATTAACTAAGTTCTACGCTGACCCTACGAAATGACAAGTAACAGATCCAACCTGGCCTAGGGTGTCAGAGAAAGCTTCCTAAATGAAGGCAAGGCTCCAAATGGAGTAGACTGGAGACACATCCCGAGCCCCCGCAAGGCAAGGATGACATCTTCCTTGCTCACCACTGTATTCCCAGAACCTAACATGGGTGCCTGGCACTTTGTTTTGCAAGAGCTTAATAAATATCTGCTGAATGAAAATGCAGTTATATTTAAGTTTACGATGATGAGTATGAAATTTGACAGGAGAAGTAGAAGAGGGAAAATAATTCTCAAGAAAAAGGAGTATGTGCCGGGCGTGGTGGCTCAAGCCTGTAATCCCAGCACTTTGGGAGGCTGAGACGGGTGGATCACGAGGTCAGGAGATCGAGACCATCCTGGCTAACACGGTGAAACCCCGTCTCTACTAAAAATACAAAAAACTAGCCGGGCGAGGTGGTGGGCGCCTGTAGTCCCAGCTACTCGGGAGGCTGAGGCAGGAGAATGGCGTAAACCCGGGAGGCGGAGCTTGTAGTGAGCTGGGATTCGGCCACTGAACTCCAGCCTGGGCAACAGAGCGAGACTCCGTCTCAAAAAAAAAAAAGAAAAAGAAAAAGAAAAAGGAGTATGTATGGCTCTGGGTCTATAAAATTGGGGTGGACTATTAGTACAGAAACACATAAACCAATTTGAGATTTAATCATGGGTTCAAAAAGATTTTGTGGCCCACCTTAGAAACGGCCACAATTCTATCACTGTTCCTATAAGAAAAGAAGAGTTGTTTAAGCTGTACTCACTGATGTCTCTCCAGCGTGTGCCACTTTTCGGCGGGGAAGTAGAGGTTCCTACTCTTCTGCAACAGATGACACAATAAGCAGCCAGGGACATTCTGTGTAAGTAGAACAATCACAACAAATTTAATTTAGCATCTAAATCAAAACACTTGTTTTAACTACAAGAACATGTTACCATCACAGTGGATGACCCACAGAGTTAAATCTTTCAAGACTACGAAGAAAACTTTCCAATTAAAAAAAATTTCTCCCTTAAAAACTTAAAAGGGACTTATTAGAATAATATTTTGTTAGTATTTTCATTATTCTTCCTCACACTGTGTCCAATTGTGCATAATTTTCACAATTGGAAAGATGATCTAAATATGATACAATCATTTCCAGAACACAAGAATTAACAGGTAACAAGAATAGACATATTATTAATCAGAATACCAACATAGGCATGAAAAGAATTTAATGTCTTTGAAAATATATATATGTATTTATCTCTGATGACTGAGGCCCTAAAGAAATGAGAAGCTCTACGTGGACGGTACACTTAGAATCCATAGAAGCATTTAGCTTTTCTCTAGTTCTTTCAGGATAGTACCCATGTTGTTTAAAATTTTTGAAATTTGTTAATTGTTGGCATTCTATCAAAGGAGAGCTGTCACCCAACTAATTCATCAACTGAGTAAAGATGATCTAAATATGATGCAATCATTCCCAGAACACAACTCATTATTCTAGACCCATATCAGATTGTCTTTGGATAGCGAGGTTTTTTTCTTTTTCTTTTTGCTATAAGGGAAAGGAAGGAAGGTACCTCTCTCTTTTGTTTTGTTTTCTATTTCTGCTTTTTATTATTTTCTTCTTTCTTTCTTTGGGTGCAACTGTCCTTTTCCTAACTTCTTCAATAACGCCTAAGATGAGCATTTCTTGTTCCTTCATAAATGCATTTAAGACTATAAATTATTATAACCCCAGCACATTGGGAGGCTGAGGTGAGTAGATCACTTGAGGTCAGGAGTTCAAGACCAGCCTGGCCAACATGGTGAAACTCTGACTCTACCAAAAAGAATTAGCCAGGTGTGGTGGCACACTCCTGTAGTCCCAGCTACTTGGGAGGCTGAGGTGGGAGAATTGCTTGAACCTGGGAGGTGGAGGTTGCAGTGAGCTGAGATTGCGCCACTGTTGTCTCCAGCGACAAAAAGACTGTAAATTATCCCTCTGAAATTCCACTGTAATTTTTCTCTAATCTGTGAACTGTTTTAGAGTGTGGATTTTAGTTTCCAAATATATAAAATTTTTTAAGATCTTTTTTTTATTTTTTGAAACAGGGTCTGGCTCTGTTGCCCAGACTGGAGTGCAATGGTGCAATCACCACTCACTGCAACCTCTGCCTCCCAGGCTCAAGCAAGCCTCCCACCTCAGCCTACCGAGCAGCTGGGACTACAGGTGCCCACCACCACACCCAACTAATTTTTTGTATTTTTTGTAGAGACAGGGTTTCACCATGTTGCCCAGGCTGGTCTTGAACTCCTGACCTCAAGTGATCCACGCACCTCAGCCTCCCAAAGTGCTGGGATTACAGGCAAAGATTATCTTACTGTGCTATGTGATATAGATTCTTTAAAATTGTGAAGACTTGCTTTGTTACCTCTTCCAGTCAATATTTATAAATATATCATATAAACTTATTCTTTGTTATGAGCAGAATATATCCATTATACTAGGCTTGTTAATTTTGTTGTTTCTATAGTCTTGCTAATTTTTTTTCACAGCTCCAAATGGCCATTGAATAGCCTTGCCAATTTTTGTCTGCATGATCTACCAGTATGAGAGGGGTTTTTTAAAGTTTCATACTGATTTGTGCACTTGTCGATTTACCCCTTTTGTTGTCCTTTTTTTATTTATTATTCATTAAGCAAATACTTATCTGAGTTCCTATGAACGAAGAACTGTTCTAGATGCTAGCAATTTAACAATGAAAAAGAAAAATTTGCCCTTGCTTTCATGGATCTTACTCTCTAGCGCAGAACACCCCAATTAGTGTGGCAAACAAATACTACCCTTTTTGGGGGGCCATAATGTGAAAAGATATGCCTAGGTGCACACAAATTCACGATTATTAGGAACTTAGTACTTTGTTCCTTTTGTCATCACATACTATCTTCCTTTATCCCTATTAACATTTACTGCTTTAAGTTCCTTGCCAGTTTTCTCCAAAGTATTTAACTATCTTAACTTTTTCCATCATGGTTATAATCTATTGGTATCATTTATAATTTCAAAACCTCTCTTTTAATAGATGAATTTAATCCATTTACATTTATCACATGTTGGATAGATCACGATTTTTTATTATTACTCTTTAATTGCTTAAAGTTATACCATTTATTTCTATTCCTTTAGTAAATAGCTACATTTTAAAAGTGCTATATACAGTATGAATTTAAACAATACAATTATCCTCCCAAATGAGACTATTAAAATACTTTAAATCCAATCCTCTCCTATCTTAGGTACTTTTGTCTAGTATTTTAATTCCATTTTATTTTTAAACATCCCAAAAGAAGTCATTTTTAAAAGCAGTCAACCTAAATATTTACCGACATCTTGTGAATTTCCTTCCTTACTTTTGTTTCTTGCGTTCACAACTTCCCTCTAGGTTCAAATCAGTCTGATGAAGGTATATCCTTTGACAGTTCTTTCATGAAGGCATATATGTAGTTAGCACTCTCACTCTCAGCATGTCTAAAAATGCTCTATTTTAGATACACTAAAAAACAGTTGTGTTTGGGCCAGGCGTGATGATTCATGCCTGTAATCCCAGCACTCAGAGGTCAAGGTGGGCAGATTGCTTGAGCCCAGGAGCTCTAGGCCAGTCCAGGGGTTCAAGATCAGTGAGACCTCATCTCTCCAAAAAAATAAAAAAAATTAGCTGGGCCAGTTGGCATGTGCCTGTATTCCCAGCTACTCGGGAGGCTGAGGCAGAGGAATCGCTTGAGCCTGGGAGACAGAGGTTTCAGTGAGCCATGATCACGCACTACACTCTAGCCTGGGAGACAGAGTAAGATTCTGTCTCAGAAAAAAAAATAATAACAGTAATAGCTGGGTTTGGAATTCAGGGTTTAGAATTCAGAATAACACTAGGTTTCCTTCGGTACATTAATGATATTTTCACTGATATTTCTTGTTGCTCAGGAGAAATCTAAGTCTAATTGTTGTTTCTTTGTAGGCAAAACAGTAGCAAAGAAGTTTAAGAAAGTGCTCTGTAGGACCACACCGCCTGGTTTCAAATCCAATTCCACAAACGACTTGTATTAGTCTTTTTTTTTTAAGAATGCTTTGACATCTTAGGACCTTAAGGACCCAGGGAGTGACTGCCTCTCTCTGGGTCTGGGATAGCTAACTGCTAGAGGTAGCAAACAACTTGCCTGTGAGCATGCCTCTCATACGCAAACCAACCAATCCCAGCTGCACACCCCCAAACATCACACACAGCCAATGCTTCCCTTACTCTAAATCTCCTCGGAGCCAGATACTAGACAACTAGAGACCACCTCTCTGGTCTGCCAAAATTATTCGAACTATCCAATCCTAAATGTGCTCAGCTCATCTACCCTGTCTCGCTCATTCCTTCCCACAAAAAAACACAATAAAAGCAAGCTCTGGCCCATGCTTTCACATTGTTCCTTATGCCTCTTGAATGACCCTGGTACTTCCCCATGTGGCCTTGCATGGTGTGGTATGCCCATTCTTCCTTGGGAACTGTACATAATAAACTCTTCTTTCAAGGTAGTTGTCTCTGTGTCTGTCTTCTTACCATACCTGATTAAAACAAAATCCACGTACATTTGAAAGCACTACACATATGATAATGGGCTAGTTAATTAACCTCTCTGTGTCTCACTTTCCTCATCTATAAAATGGTGGTAATAAGGGAACTACTGTAAAGGGTTGTTACAAATATCACATAAGTTAATATATGTAAAACACACACAATAGTGCCTATTCCAAATTAAGTGTTCAATAAATATTACTTATCATTAGTATCAATATTATGTTCCATCTGGCAGTTTTAAGATCTTTGTTTTTGATGTTCTTACAATTCTCTACTTTATGTCTGGGTATGGGTTTGTTTTTATATACCCCACTCAAGATTTGGTATGCGCCTTCGATCTTAGAACTCACATTTTTCTTCAATTCTGCAATATTCTTAATAATAATCACTTTGACCTCCATTCAACTTTTACTTTCTGGTACTCCTATTAGATGTATGCTAGATTTTTAAAGTCTAACCTTCAAATCTCAACTTCTTCCATTTTTTTCTGTCTCTCTGACATGCACTACGGATTATTTCCCCAAATCTACCTTCCAATTCATCATCTTCTGTTTAGTTGTGTTTAGACTATCATTTGATCCATCCACTGAGTATTTCAAAAATTTTTATTTCTAAAACTTCCAGGTGACTCACTTTTATACCTGCCTGCTTTTTTTACACAGTTTTTGTCTTAAATGCAGATTTTTTTTTTAATGACCACAAATTATTCCTTTTCCTATAACCATGATCTTTGGTAGTTCCCTCCCACGGTGACTTTAGATTGATCTTATGAGTAATTTTGGCCATAGGACAACAGAAGCATGATGCAAGCTGAGACTTGGGAAGCACGTGCACATCGAAGCTTCTGTCTTGTTGCTCTTGAGAACCCTGTGACCAACACCATGTAAAGATGCCTAGGTTAGTCTGCTAGATCACAAGAGAAATGTCCAATATCCCCATTAATGAAGCCAACAAGTACCAACTGACAGCCAGCACCAGCCGCCAAGCATGTGAAGCCACATCGAACTAGCCAGCCCCTAGCTGACGGTACAAATCCATATTCAGCCCTTAGCGTGCAAGCAATAATAAATGTCTGTTTTAGCCAGTAGCCTTTAGGATGGTTTATAATGCCTCAAAAAGCTGACATGTAATTTCTAAACTTTACACGAGATATATGAGGTTGCTGCCAGCATAACTTGGTATACTGTTTCACAGTAAATTTTACTTTTTTATAAGCACAGGGAATAGAGGAATACACTATAAAATAACGATAAAAGGCCGGGCGCGGTGGCTCACGCCTGTAATCCCTGCACTTTGGGAGGCCGAGGCGGGCGGATCACGAGGTCAGGAGATCGAGACCATCCTGGCTAACAAGGTGAAACCCCGTCTCTACTAAAATACAAAAAAAATTAGCCGGGCGCGGTGGCGGGCACCTGTAGTCCCAGCTACTCGGGAGGCTGAGGCAGGAGAATGGCGCGAACCCGGGAGGCGGAGCTTGCAGTGAGCCGAGATGGTGCCACTGCACTCCAGCCTGGGGGACAGAGTGAAGACTCCGCCTCAAAAAAAAATAAAAAATAAAAATAAATAAATAAAATAAAATAAAATAAAATAACGATAAAAAGTATACCATAGGGCCAACTGTGGTGGCTCATGCCTATAATCCCAGTGATTTGGGAGGCCAAGATGGGATGATTGCTTGAGACCACAAATCAACTGACTATATCTGTGGCACATGCCTGTAATCCCAGCTACTCAGAAGCCTGAGGCAGGAGGGCTGCTTGAGCTCAGGAGCCCAACACCAGCCTAGGCAACATAGTGAGACCCACATCTCAAAAAAACAACAAAAAAACCCTAATGGAATATGTAAGTATGGACCTATTCCACTCCATCGATCTATTTATCTATCCTTATATAAACACTGCACTGTTTAGATTACTGTAGGTTTTTTGTTGTTGTTGTTGTTACTGTGTTTGTTTTGTTCTTGTTTTTGACAGTCTCACTATGTTGCCCAGGCTGGATGGAGTGCAGTGGCCCGATCTCAGCTCACTGAAACCTCCGCCTCCCAGGTTCAAGCAATTCTCCTGACAGCCTCCCAAGTAGCTGGGATTACAGGCACCCACCACCACACTCGACTAATTTTTGTATTTTGGGTAGAGACAGGGTTTCACCACGTTGGCCAGGCTGGTCTTGAACTCCTAACTTCGTGATTTACCCACCTTGGCCTCCCAAAGTGCTGGGATTACAGGTGTGAGCCACCGTGCCCTACAGATTACTACAGATTACTGTAGTTTTTAAAGTAAGTCTTGAAACTAGCAGTATAGGCCGGGCGCGGTGGCTCACGCCTGTAATCCCAGCACTTTGGGAGGCCGAGATGGGCGGATCACGAGGTCAGGAGATCGAGACCATCCTGGCTAATACGGTGAAACCCCATCTCTACTAAAAATACAAAAATTAGCCGGGCGCGGTGGCGGGCGCCTGTAGTCCCAGCCACACAGGAGGCTGAGGCAGGAGAATGGCGTGAACCCGGGAGGCGGAGCTTGCAGTGAGTGGAGATTGCGCCACCGCACTCCAGCCTGGGCGACAGAGCAAGACTCCGTCTCAAAAAAAAAAGAAACTAGCAGTATAAAAATTCCAGCTGTGTCCTTCCTTTTCAAGATGAACTATTCTAGGTCCTTGGTACTTCCACATAATTTTAGAGTCTGCTTGTCAATTTCTATTTAAAAGCACCTTTAAGATTATGGGGCCAGGCGCAGTGACTCATGCCTGTAATCCCAGCACTTTGGGAGGCCGAACGAGGTCAGGAGATTGAGATCATCCTGGCTAACACGGTGAAACGCCATCTCTACTAAAAATACAAAAAAATTAGCCAGGAGTGGTGGCGGGCACCTGTAGTCCCAGCTACTTGGGAGGCTAAGGCAGGAGAATGGCCGAAACCAGGAGGCGGAGCTTGCAGTGAGCCAAGATTGCGCCTGCACTCCAGCCTGGGCAACAGAACAAGACTCCATCTCAAAAAAAAAAAAAAAAAAAAAAAAGATTACGATGGTGATTACATAAAATCTGAAACAATGATGTTAAGTAGAGAACGGGGAGAAATTTTTAGACTAAGAAAGACACAGAAAGTAAAAGGGAAGAGACTATAACTTAAAAATAAAACAAATATTTGAAAATTCCATTAAGTTTAACAACATGGAGGTCACTGGGATCTTCATATCAGCAGTTTCATTGCCCTGGTAGAAAAAGCCAGAGTGAAACTTCATTTCATGCTTTCATTCTGATTTATAAAACCTGAATTGTAGCTGGGTACACAGATAAGAAAAAAGACTACATCACCTTTCTTTCTTTCTAGTTAATGATGGGCACTTACTAAGAAATGGCTAATGAAATATGAGTGGATGTGTCATGCAATTTCTGAAAAGTGTCCTTAAAAAGAAGGGTATGCGCCTTTCTTCCTCCTTCCCTCCTCCCTCTTGCTAGAATGAGCAACTGACAGTTTGAATTAAAGCAGTCATCTTACCATGAAGCATCTTATTAAGGACGGTAGAGCAGTCAGATAGAAGAATCCAAGTCCCTGATGATTACAGAGCTGCTGCCATAAAAGCATGGCTGCCTACCTATGCAGTTACATACATATTTAAGCCAGTATTATCTTGTTTTCTGTGTAGTACAGCTGATCTAATTCTAACACACCACAGTTCTTAATATCTATATAGCCGGGCGCGGTGGCTCAAGCCTGTAATCCCAGCACTTTGGGAGGCCGAGGCAGGTGGATCACGAGGTCAGGAGATCGAGACCATCCTGGCTAACATGGTGAAACCCCATCTCTACTAAAAATACAAAAAACTAGCCAGGCGTGGTGGCGGGCGCCTGTAGTCCCAGCTACTCGGAGGCTGAGGCGGGAGAATGGCGTGAACCTGGGAGGTGGAGCTTGCAGTGAGCCGAGATCGCGCCACTGCACTCCAGCCTGGGCGACAGAGCGAGACTCCGTCTCAAAAAAAAAAAAAAAAAAAAAAAAAAAATCTATATGCCAGTGATCTCAGAGTACCTCTAGCTACGATCTTTCCTGACCCATCTATCCAACAGCTATCGGAACATTTTCACTTAGATGTCCAATAAGCCTTTCATACTTAACTATCCAAAACAGAATTATTTACTTTTTCCATCCAAACTCTTCTTCCACAAATCTTCTCCATCACCATCCACCAAATGGTCAATGCTTTTTTATTGTAAATGGTAAATGATCTACCTCTTAACTGAAGCAAGAAAACAGTTGTTGCCCTTGATTCCTTGTTTTTCCCTTACCCTACATCCAAAGCATGCATAGTTTGCTCTTCTCTATCATCAAAACATACCCCAAAATCCATCCATTTTTCTCTGTATTCACTGCTACACTCTTGTCTAGTTCAAGCCAATATCATCTCTCATTTGGAGTAATAAAATGACACCTCAATGGTGCTTTTTGTAACTTAAGAAATCCTTCTCAGAGAGATTTAAAAAAAAAAAGTTCTGGAGATAGATAGTAGTGCTGGTTGCACAATGTGAATGTCACTGAACTCAACATCTCAAAATGGTTAACAGGATAAATCTTATGTGTAACAAGATTTAACAAAGCAAACAAAAAAGAAATCTTTCCTAGAGACAATGGTCTCTTATATTTCTTTCCAAATACCTTGCAGCTGTGCCATTCACATTTAGGTCTTTATCTGGAAACTGTCGTCAGTAGTTTGAAAGAAAGAATCTAATCCTGTCTGTATTCCACAACGATGCCACATATTTCACCAACCACATATTTCATCATCCTTTATTAGAATATTCTATGCTTTCCCCCTGCTTTGTAATACTACTTAGTGGTATACTAAGCTCCCATCGTAAACACGTATGTTTCTAGTGTCTCTATTCTGTTCCATGAATCTACTTCTCTATCCTTGAATCAATATCATACCACCTTAATAATTACAACTGTATATTAAGCTTTGGTATCTGATAGAGAGAGACCTTATTTTTCTTCTTCTTCAAAATTGACTTCACTATTCTTGGCCCTTTGCCTTTCCATATAAATTTTAAGTTCAGCATGTCAAGTTCCATAAAACAATATGGTGATTTTAATTGGCATCACACTGAATTTGTAGAATTGAGGAAAACTGACATCATTTTGTTGAGTCTTTCCATCCATGAATACGGTATATCTTACCATTTACTTGGGTCATCTTTTGTGTTCCAACAGAGCCGTACAATTTTCTGTCTAAAGGACTACACAGCTTTAGGTTGATCTACTTCTAGGTAACTTCAGTTTTCAACGCCATTATGAATAGTGTCTTTATTATTAAAACTCCTAGTTAATTGTTACTGATATATAGAAGGTTTTTAAATGCAGAAATTAAGGCAATTTCTGACATCCCCCTGGCCAAAATAACCCCTCTAGTCACCCTTTATCACATCACCAAATGGTACTTATTCCTTAACCGATTTGTGTCTCTCTGCCCCAACCAAAATTAGTTACTTGTTCACCATTGTATCCCAAGTGTCTAGAATAATAGCTGGCACATATCAAGTGCACAAAAATGGAACTGATGAGGTCAAGGAAGAGAATGTATGCAAGATGAAAAAAAGCAAATTGAAAGAGGGAACTAAATGGAAGAGCTGGGTTCCTAAGCGATCACATGAACACACAAGATGTAAAAAAAAAAAAAAAAAAAAGGCCGGGCGCGGTGGCTCAAGCCTGTAATCCCAGCACTTTGGGAGGCCGAGACGGGCGAATCACGAGGTCAGGAGATCGAGACCATCCTGGCTAACGTGGTGAAACCCCGTCTCTACCAAAAATACAAAAAACTAGCCGGGCGAGGTGGCGGGCGCCTGTAGTCCCAGCTACTCGGGAGGCTGAGGCAGGAGAATGGCGTGAACCCGGGAGGCGGAGCTTGCAGTGAGCTGAGATCCGGCCACTGCACTCCAGCCTGGGCGATAGAGCGAGACTCCGTCTGAAAAAAAATAAAAATAAAAAATAAAATATAAAAAAAACGCAGTATGAGGTCGGGCGCGGTGGCTCACACCTGTAATCCCAGCACTCTGGGAGGCTGACGGGGGCGGATCACCTGATATCAGGAATTCCGGACCAGCCTGGCCAACATGGACAAACCCCGTCTCTACTAAAAATACGAAAATCAGCCGGGCGTGGTAGCGCACGCCCGTAATCCCAGTTACTAGGGAGACTGAAGCAGGAGAATTGTTTGAACCTAGGGGACGGAGGTTGCAGTGAGCGCAGATCGCGCCACTGCACTCCGGCGTGACCGTGAGACTCCATCTCAAAAAAAAAAAAAAAAAAAAGAAGGTAGCATGAGCTTAATTCGGGAAGTACAATTTAACCTAAGGAACAGAAAACAAGAATCTCATATCTCAACTAGTAAAAATAATGAGAGTGCTCCTTTAGATTACAGAACAGATTTGGGGAAAGGGAATCACTTCAGAAGCTTCTGCGGTCTTTCACTTTTAAATGACCATTGCAGAGTTTAGAGATCTCTCAGTATTCAATCGGTTCCATCTCTGGGGTTAGAGAGGGAGCCGGAAGCGGTGGTCTGGAAGGCTCAGAAGTGACCGGTGAGGCCCTTTCCTCCTCCTCCTCATTATCTCTCCGTGACTACCGAGCCCGGGAAGAAGGACCGGTAGGTGCACTCCCCGAGGCCTCGACAGCAGCCAGAGAAAGGCAGCGACCGGGAAAGACGAATCAGGCTCGCGACCACCAGAGAGAGGCCCTCACACCCAGCGGAGCGTCAGCGGGTCGGTCCGGTCCGCGCGCCTTACGGTGGCGCCCGGCCGTGCCCGGCCACTGCCCTCCCCATTCTCCACTCCCCACCGCGCCCAGCTGCTCCGACGCCCCTGTCCGCCCCCACACTAGCCCGGCCTTCACGTCCTACCTGCCGGCACGCAGACTCAGCCTGTCCCCAACTGCTCGCCGGACCCAGTTGTCTGGGGAGCCCACCCCTTTCCTCGGCTCCCGGCCGGGGCCTTCCACCCGGCGGCGGGCGGCTTATGACCCCGCCCCCCTCGGCCCTCTCCGGGCCCGCCTACTGCCGGCTCGCTCCACTCACAACAGCGTCCCTAGCGCGATGACGTATCGGCGCAGGCGCACTGTGTCGGCGACGCCGAGGCGCTTCTGCATCTGTGGGCTGAGGTGTGTGGCAAGCGTCCGAGTGGCTGGGGAAAGTGGGGTGTGGGCAGACTGAGGGGTCCCAAAGAAAGAGGGGAAGAAGAGGAAAGCCCAAGAAGCCTGTCCACCGGGTGCTGGGGGCACAGGGCGGTGTCCCCCACTCTCTCCAGGCCCTTCCTGGCGGGGCCGCACTGCAGTCCCGCACTCGTTTAATCGTGGGTTTCCTGTGGGGCTAGGGCTCGCCCTGCGCCCAGGTGTAAGTGGAAGTTAGTTTAGTGGGCGGACGCTGAGTGATTTCTTTCCAGCCTAGGTCCGCACAGGACGTGATTTATTTAGTGAAGGGGCACAAGATCTGGAAATCTGGCTTGTACTTTTTTCCCCTTTCCCCGGGAACTACGGCTTAATCTCTTTGGTCTCCTCATCTGTAAAATGAGGTGGTTGGGGGCGGGCGCGGTGACTCACGCCTGCAATCCCAGCTCATTGGGAGGCCGAGGCGGGTGGATCACTTGAGGCCAGGAGTTCGAGACCAACCTGGCCAACATGGTGAAACCCCGTCTCCACTAAAAATACAATAAATTGGCCGGGCACGGTGGCTCACGCCTGTAGTCCCAGCACTTTGGGAGGCCGAGGTAGGTGGATCATTTGAGATCAGGAGTTCAAGACCAGCCTGGCCAACATGGTGAAACCCCGTCTCTACTAAAAATGCAAAAATTAGCCTGGCGTGGTGGCGGGCACCTGTAGTCCCAGCTGCTCGGAGGCTGAGGCAGGAGAATCTCTTGATCCCCGGAGGCAGAGGTTGCAGTCAGCCGCCATCACGCCACTGCACTCCAGCCTGGGCGACAGAGCGAGACTCTGTCGCAAAGTATATGTGTGTGTGTGTGTATATATATACACAATACAATACAATAAATTAGCCGGGCTTGGTAACTCATGCCTGTAGTCCCAGCTACTGGAGAGGCTGAGGTGGGAGAATGGCTTGAACCTGGGAGGCAAGAGGTTGCAGTGAGCTGAGATCGCACCACTGCACTCCAGCCTGGGCGACAGAGCCAAACCCTGTCTCAATAAAATAAAATATAAACTAAAAGGAGGTGGTTGGGCTCACTGTGTAATTTTTGAAGCACCTTTCAGAACTATCTTTGAGTCCTGTCTCCCAGGATCTTACCCTTTGTCATTCTCCTGAATGGGAAAAGAAATCCTTTGAATAACGGACAGTTTACACCTGGGTTGGGCACGCTGGTGTAGAGTTAGGCTGCTTGCTTCTATTAGGGCTAATTGACCTTGGGTAGAGTTGGTTGGCAAGTAAGATGTGGCATTAATATTCCAGGTAGACTCATTTTAATTTTGTTAAAAAATCAGAATGTCTCCTAATGTTAACTGTCTTTCATAGACTTAACTGTTAAATATTGACACTTAATTATTTTGCCTCATTTCAGAGGCAGTCCCCAAAGTATATGAAAGTTAATGATTTTTAATTCAGTTTTACCTTCTTCTTTTTATTAGCATTCTTGAGGTCATCTGAACCTTCTGACTAAGAAAACATGGTCAACGTCTTGAAAGGAGTGCTTATAGAATGGTTAGTAGTGTTGATACTTCATGAGTTTTAAGTTTAAATATTGAATCTTGACTTACGTGTGTGTCTTTTCTAAAACCCTGTTGTTTTTAAGATATGAATGAAATCAAGTCTTTCACTTTTAACAAGTGGCACAGATTTTGTTGTAAAGTTCCTAGTGCCAGATTTCAGTCCCTCTGTTGAATTGATGGAACTGGCATGATCAGAGGCAGCATATTTGTTAGATGAGTCATCTTTAGAGGAACAGTGCTTGCATTCTCCTCAAACATGACTAGAATTTTAGGGCCTGAAAGAGTTCAGGAACTTGCTTAAGTCTTTACCATTACAAACTGTGGACTTTAAAGAGAAAAACAAGAGAGCCAAGTGGAGAAAGTTTCTTAAATTCCTTTAGATACATTCCAGAGGAGAAACTAAAAACCATAAATGGGCAGGGTTGAGATCCTCAAAGCAATCCAATGTCTAGGAACCCTGCTCTGTGGACACTCCCATTGTCTGAAAATACTACTGTCTACCTTTCTGTGCCTCTAATATGAGCCAGTGCATGGATAATGATACTGTTTACTGTGATGGCAAAGCTGAGGAGGAGAAGGACCAAACCCTTGGACACTGCCAACAATTAGAACAGCACTAGCCAATAGAAATCTAATGCAAGCCACAGATACAGTCTTACATTTTTTCTAGTTACATTAGAAGTAAAGTAAAATGAAACCGGTGAAGTTAATTTCTTTTGTTTAACCCTGTCTGTGCAAAACACTATGCTTTCAACATGTGCTAAGTCTTCAAAAAAATCATCTTCAAAGTCGACTGGATATTTTAATTTTACAGCACATCTCACAGACTAACCGTGTTTCAAGGACTCTGTAGTGACCTAACTAGTGGGCTACCTTATGCCTAGTGCAGATTTGGAGTTTTGATAGAGGAGACACCAACAAAGGCAACTAAGAAGAAAATAGCTAGTGAGGTTGGAGGGAGGAAAGCCAAAGGAGGAAGTGTTTCGTAGGGGTGAGTAGGCTGTGTTGGGCACTGATTGAGAACTGGCATGAGATGAGGACTGGAGTTTTGATGAGAGCCATTTTAATGGAGGGTGGGGAGATGCCAGATTGGAGTACTGTGAAAAAGGAAAGGGAGGTGAAGAGGTAGAGATGGAGACTTTGGAGAATTTTTACTGTGATCATGAGCAAACTCATAGAGAACTAACTGGATTGGTAGCTGAGGAAGGACATGGTGAGGGACTCAGGTTCTTGCTATTTTTATTTTAATGTGAAAGACTAGAATGTACGTTGATGAGAGTGAACCACTATGGGGGAGTGGTTTTTTTCACTTGGAAAAGCAAAGGGGTTGGGATCTGGACCCCAGAAGTTCTAAACACACTGTTCTGTTGTCTTTTGAAGACTCTAGGTTTGATGTACTTATTTTCCTATTAATTTGTCATAAACATTTTCCTCATTGACCTTTTAGTGTTATTTTTAAATACAGAGGATGCACATACACAGAGTGTCAGCTGTCACTTTTCTTTCCCTCTTGTTTCTTCCAATTCTAAGTTTAATCTTCACCCCTGGGTTTGTTAAATATTCACTTCTCTCTTGTGGGGGTTTTGTGTTTTTCTTGGTGTTTTAGATTCACGCATCTAGAATTTATTCGGAGGAGCGGCATAGGATTGTTAAATATTCACTTCTCTCTTGTGGGGATTTTGTATTTTTCTTGGTGTGTTAGATTCATTCATCTAGAATTTATTTGGAGGAGAGGCATATTATTAGGTGAGGATCTAAATGTAGCTTCTTTTTTTTTTTTTTTTTTTTTTTTGAGACCGAGTCTTGCTCTGTTGCCAGGCTGCAGTGCAGTGGCACGATCTCGGCTCACTGCAACCTCTGCCTCCCGGATTCAAGCGATACTCCTGCCTCAGCCACCCGAGTAGCTGGGACTACAGGTGCATACCACCTCCCCTGGTTAATTTTATTTTTGTATTTTTAGTAGAGATGGGGTTTCACAATGTTGGCCAGGATGGTCTCTATCTCTTGATCTGTGTCTGCCTCCCAGTGCTGGGATTACAGGCGTGAGCCACCATGCCCAGCCTAGCTTCTTTTTTGTTTTGGGCATTTTTGTCTGTTCATTTTGCCAAATAGCTAATTCTCCACCATTTATTTCCTTTCCTAATGATGCTTGATGCCTCCTTAATCACATGATTTTACTCCCCTTGCTATTCTCTTTCATCCCTTCCCACATTCATCTTTTTTATTGCCTATTCTAGAATAACCTTGAAATAATTTAGTCTGTTTCCAAAATAATCCTTTTGGCATGATGGTTGGAATTGCGTTAAACCTACGTTTTAATTTTTAAAAAAAATGACTGGATTACATCTTAAAGAACAAAACTCTGGGGGGACTCTGAAGTCTCAGTGCCTAGTTTGCTGTCCTGTATCTAGCCTCTGAATTCTGCCTGGTCTCTCTAATGACTGTCCATCACCTTGCACTTCTGGATAATCCCCAGACTAGTATCATCTGGAGCTTGTTAGAAATGCAAAATCTCAGACCTCACCCTACATCTACTAAATCAGAATTGTGCATACAAAGAATCTTGTTAAGATATTTAAATTTTGAGAAGCAATAATACTGTTAATCAGCTTCAGTTTAATAATCAGTTTCCCTGTGGAGAAGTGTTTTGCACCATGACTATTAAATTTTATTTTGCAGGTAGGTACCATCCTTGCAAAACTAATTTTTCCCTTCAAAGTGAATTCTAAAGGGTGGTCTGCACAATTTTTCAAAAGGGTAACTCTGTCTTCCCAAAAACGCAAGTCTTCCAAAAAGATTTTGGGCTTAAGAAATAACATAGATTCACAAAGGAAAGGATATGGCCAGTGCTAGTGGATTCCCCTTCACAGTCAGATGCAGATGTTAGGATGGTAACTGGAAAAGTCCTTCAGTTTCTCTCATGTCTATATTTGATGCCAAGGAGAAGCTTGTTAATAATACTATATCAGCATAAGTCTGTTTATTACTTCATAATATCCATGGATTGCATGAAGCATTTAGGCATATTGGAGTATAGAATTTCATAGGTCTGGAGTTTACAGGGAAACCACTCAAGGATCTTCTACAACTGTTGCAGGTGAACACCAAAATTGAGGCTCAGCCCTGGAGGCCAAGTTGGTTTTTGGCTTCATGCAGGAAAGAATTCAAGAATGAGCCCACAGAGTAAAGTGAAAGCAAGTTTATTGAAAATAAGGGAATAAAAGGGTGGCTACCCCATAGGCAGAATGGGGTGGGGTGGGTGGGCAGCAGGCGGGGCCTGCTAACTGGCTATTTTATGGCCGTTTCTTGATTATATGTTAAACAAGTGGTGGATTATTCCTGAGTTTTCTGGAAAAGAGACAGGGATTCTGTGGAACCAGGAGTCCCCAGTCCAGATCATACAGGGTAATCTCCAGATATTGCCATGGCATTTGTAAACTGTTATGGTGCCCGTGGGGGTGGTTTTCAGCGTGCTCATGCATTATGATTAGTGTATGATAGTGGTGAAGGCTGCTTTTGTCACCATCTTGGTTCTGGCTGGTTTCTTTACTGTATCCTCTCTTATCAGTCGAGTCTTCTGACCTGTTGTTTACTGTCTCTCCTGTCTTAGAAACTAGTTCTGCTGAATTCCTATCTCACAGCTGCTTCCACTGTCCCAGGAATCTCTCCAAATTCCAGTCCCATCATTGTATTAATATAAGCTAATGTGTAATAACTTATATAGTGCTGTCCCACATATATCTTAAGTTGGCTTCACTTACTGCCATATTTAAGCTCCATTTCTATCAGTTATGTTTAACTGATTTTTAAGTCTGCAGAGATTTGCTAAAGAAGTAAACCAAATTATGATGATGGCCATTTATTCTGACCTTCAGTGAATTGAAAAATCAGGGCACTTGGATATAGTTAAATTCTTAACTCCCAAGGGCTTATCACATACTAAAATTGAAGGCTATAAAAAAAAGTTTTATGTTTATAAATTTACATTTTTATGTCAAAACTGAAAGGTTGGTGAAAACTTCCTCTTTGTTGGGATCCACCATTAACTGCCAGGCTCACAGTAAGTATTCTCCCAAGTCTAGCCTCCCAAGCAATTCCCAAAGCAAGCAACACATGACCACAGTATGTCTGTGTCCAGTTCCAGATGCTGGAGCAGACCTCTGGTTTAACAGTTGCCACAATTGGTTTGGCAAGTGCTTCAGCAAAAATTTGTTGGCAAGGTGCAAATTCCAACCAGTTTACATCACAATAGCAAAGAATCTGGAGAAATATGTATTATTAAACCACCCTTATTCTTATGAGTTTGGCTTCTAAACCTGTATTGTTTCTGAGAAGCTAGTAAGAAGTATGACAAAACCAATCTAACCATTGTTCTGTTTTTTTCTCAGCATGTATAAATCTTTTCTCAGCCTTTGCTTCTCAGTAGGGCCATGTTCAGTGAAGTTTTCCAGGCACCCAAAACAGTGCCTGAGATAGAGAGAGAAAGAGATACACATACACATATATAGATATGGCTTAGTAAATATTTGTTTACTGAATGAATTTTGTTAACCGAATTGAGTCCAGGTTTGTGATCTCAGGCAAAATTCCAAATTTGTTAATGTTCCTTTATAGCCTCTCTATTCCTACAGTGAGATTCACAGTGGATAAGATGAGATTCTTGATAAAGTTTTAGTTCAAAACAGATGTGTATACTAGGCCTCCATTTAGCATGTTATATATCAAAATAGCTTGTAAATGAGGAGGCTGTTGTCTTCAGTCATAGCTTTTAAAAAGCAGGCATGCCACCAAGCTGCTGATGGAAGTGTAATCCTGAGAAACAACTGAAAGCAACTTGTGATGGGTGTTTTGTGCTTTTATCTCCTTTAACACAGTAACTCCGTTTCTATAAGTTTAGGAAATCACTGGGCGCAGTGGCTCACTCCTGTAATCCTAACACTTCGGGAGGCCGAGGCGGGTGGATGACTTGAAGTCAGGAGTTTGAGACCAGCCTGGCCAACATGGTGAAACCCTGTCTCTGCTACAAATACAAAAATTAGCCAGGCATGGTCGCAGACGCCTATAATCCCAGCTACTGGGGAGGCTGAGGCAGGATAATCACTTGAACCCAAGAGGCAGAGGTTGCAGTGAGCCAAGATCGTGCCACTGCACTCCAGCCTGGGTAACACGGTGAGACTCCATTTCAAAAAAAAAAAAAAAAATTTAGGAAATGATCAGAACTGCCAATAAAAATGTGTGTATTTAATGTGCTAGAAAAAGAAATTTGTTGATTGTGGCATATTTTAATCAAATAATATAGCTATTAAAATATTCTCAGACATTTTAAGTGATTCAGGGAAATGACATTGCACAATGATGTTAAGTAAAAACACCTGGATTCCTGTATTAACACTGTTTTCCATGTGACATGTGCTATGGAAGCACTTGCTAATATTAATTTAGTTTTCACAACAGCCCTTTGAGGTAGGTGCTATCATCCCCATTTATGGATGTACAAGGTGAGATACAGGGAAATTAATCAATTGCTCAGTTACACAGCTGTTGTTAAACTGGGATTTTTAAATCCTGGTATTGTGGCTCCAGAGCCCAAGCTACTAAACTTTACATATACTATCTCTCCATTATAAAACTAAGTATAATATTGTGTTTGCTTTTTTTTTTTTTTTTTTTTTGAGGCGGAGTCTCACTCTGTCACCCAGCCTGGAGTGCAGTGGCACGATCTTGGCTCACTTCAGCCTCTGCCGCCTGGGTTCAAACGATTCTCCTGCCTCAACCTCTCAAGTAGCTGGGATTACAGGCACCTGCCACCATGCCTGGCTAATTTTTGAAGTTTTAGTAGAGACAGGGTTTTACTATCTTGGCCAGGCTGGTCTTGAACTCCTGACCTCGTGATCCACCTGCCTCAGCCTCCCAAAGTGTTGGGATTATAGGCGTGAGCCACTGCGCCCAGCCTATGTTTGCTTTTTAAGAGGTTATATGTATGTCTTAGAATTATACCCATATATATTCACAGGTTAATGGTTTCATAATCAAAATAGTAAATTGCTGAGACCAGCTCGGTCGGGGAGACCCTAACCCAGCTGCGCTAGAGGAATAAAAGACATACACACAGAAATATAGAGGTGTGGAGTGGGAAATCAGGGGTCTCACAGCCTTCAGAGCTGAGAGCCTCGAACAGAGATTTACAAACAGATTTACCCACGTATTTATTAACAACAAGCCAGTGATAAGCATTGTTTCTATAGATTATAGATTAAAAGTATTCCTGGCCGGGTGCAGTGGCTCAAGCCTGTAATCCCAGCACTTTGGGAGGCCGAGACGGGCGGATCACGAGGTCAGGAGATCGAGACCATCCTGGCTAACACGGTGAAACCCCGTTTCTACTAAAAAATACAAAAAACTAGCCGGGCGAGGTGGCGGGCGCCTGTAGTCCCAGCTACTCCGGAGGCTGAGGCAGGAGAATGGCGTGAACCCGGGAGGCGGAGCTTGCAGTGAGCTGAGATCCGGCCACTGCACTCCAGCCTGGGTGACAGAGCGAGACTCCGTCTCAAAAAAAAAAAAAAAAAAAAAAGTATTCCTTATGGGAAACAAAGGGATGGGCCGAAATAAAGGGATGGGTTTGGCTAGTTATCTGCAGCAGGAGCATGTCCTTAAGGCACAGATCGCTCATGCTATTTTAGTTTGTGGTTTAAGAACACCTTTAAGTGGTTTTCCACCCTGGGTGGGCCAGGTGTTCCTTTTCCTTGTTCCAGTAAACCCACAACCTTCCAGCGTGGGTGTCATGGCCATCACGAATATGTCACAGTGCTGCAGAGATTTCGTATATGGCCAGTTTTGGGGCCAGTTTATGGCCAGATTTTGGGGTGCCTGTTCCCAACAGTAAATCATTTGATAGGGATAGAACTAACTGTAATTTAAACCTCTCTGCCTGTATCCTCTCACAGGCTCTTGGCATTTTAATTGCTCATTTGAGTACCTACTATGAGCAAGATGTTTTAGAAATATTCTCTGGTCCATCAACTTTGCAGTGTAGCTATGGTACTAACATTGCTGTTACAGATCACAAGCTCTTTGGCTCCCTATGTAATAAAAATTAACACAGCTACACAGTTTTCCCAGATGAGGCTTTTAATTCAGGGTTTATCCACAAATGCAAGGGAGACAGTACAGTAGTAAGAACTCTGCTGCTGATCCCCACAAAAGCTGACAGGGACTTTTTGATTAGACAAAGCATGGGAATTGACATCAGGGATAAGGTATGCAGGCTGGGCTGGGCAAAGCACGTGAAGGGTACAGTATGTGGTCAGCATCTGTGGTTGCAGTGGTTATCTTGAGTAATGGGCCACCTGGTGATCTGGCCAGTGACTACGAGTACCAGGTTGCAAATCAGTTGTTCAGCTTTCTTTTTTATTATTATTATTATTATTATTATTATTATTATACTTTAAGTTCTGAGTTAAATGTACAGAACATGCAGTTTTGTTACATAGGTATACATGTGCCATGGTAGTTTGCTGCACCCATCAACCCGTCACCTACACTAGGTATTTCTCCTAATGTTATCCCTCCCTTAGCCCCCCACCCCCCACAGGCCCCGGTGTGTGATGATCCCCCACTGTGTCCATGTGTTCTCATTGTTCAAATCCCACTTATGAGTGAGAACATGTGGTGTTTGGTTTTCTGATCTTGTGATCGTTTGCTGAGAATGATGGTTTCCAGCTTCACCCATGTCCCTACAAAGGACATGAACTCATCCTTTTTTATGGCTGCATAGTAGTCCATGGTGTATATGTGCTGCATTTTCCTAATCCAGTCTATCATTGATGGACATTTAGGTTGGTTCCAAGTCTTAGCTATTGTGAATAGTGCCACAATAAACATATGTGTGCATGTATCTTTATCGCAGAATGATTTATAATCCTTTGGGTGTATGCCAAGTAATGGAATTGCTGGATCAAATGGTATTTCTAGTTCTAGATCCTTGAGGAATTGCTACACTGTCTTCCACAATGGTTGAACTAATTTACACTCCCACCAACACTGTAAAAACTTTCCTATTTTTCCACAACCTCTCCAGCATCTGTTGTTTCCTGACTTTTTAATGATTGCCATTCTAACTGGTGTGAGATGGTATCTCATTGTGGTTTTGATTTGCATTTCTCTAATGACCAGTGATGATGAGCATTTTTTTTTATATGTCTGTTGACTGCATAGATGTCTTCTTTTGAAAAGTGTCTGTTCATATCCTTTGCCCATTTTTTGATGGGGTTGTTTGCTTTTTTCTTGTAAATTTGTTTAAGTTCTTTGTAGATTCTGTATATTAGCCCTTTGTCAGACTGGTAGATTGCAAAAATTTTCTCCCATTCTGTAGGTTGCCTGTTCACTCTGATGATAGTTTCTTCTATCTGTGCAGAAGCTCTTTAGTGTAATTAGATCCCATTTGTCAATTTTGGCTTTTGTTGCCATTGCTTTCATGTTTTAGACATGAAGTCTTTGCCCATGTCTATGTCCAGGTTTTCTTCTAGGATTTTTATGGTCCTAGGTGTTATGTTTAAGTCTTTGATCCATCTTGAGTTGATTTTTGTATAAGGTGTAGGGAAAGGGTCCAGTTTCAGTTTTCTGCATATGGCTAGCCAGTTTTCCCAACATCATGTATTAAATAGGGAATCTTTTCCCCATTGCTTGTGTGTGTCAGGTTTGTCAAAGATCAGATGGTGGTAGATGTGTGGTGTTATTTCTGAGGCCTCCGTTTTGTTCCATTGGTCTATATATCTGTTGTGGTACTAGTACCACGCTGTTTTGGTTACTGTGGCCTTGTAGTATAGTTTGAAGTCAGGTAGTGTGATGGCTCCAGCTTTGTTCTTCTTGCCCAGGATTGTCTTGGCTATGTGGGCTCTTTTTGGGTCCCATATGAAGTTTAAAGTAGTTTTTTCCAATTCTATGAAGAAAGCCAGTGGTAGCTTGATGGGGATAGCATTGAATCTATAAATTACTTTGGGCAGTAAGGCCATTTTCATGATATTGATTCTTCCTATTCATGAGCATAGAATGTTTTTCCCTTTGTTTGTTTCCTTTCTTATTTCCTTGAGCAGTGGTTTATAGTTCTCCTTGAAGAGGTCCTTCACATCCCATGTAAGTTGCATTCCTAGGTATTTTATTCTGTTAGTAGCAATTGTGATTGGGAGTTCACTCATGATTTGGCTCTCTGTCTGTTATTGGTGTATAGGAATGCTTGTGATTTTTGCATGTTGATTTTGTATCCTGAAACTTTGCTGAAGTTGCTTATCAGCTTAAGATTTTGGGTTGAGATGATGGGGTTTTCTAAATATATAGTCATGTCATCTGCAAACAGAGACAATTTGACTTCCTCTCTTCCTATCTGAATACCCTTTATTGCTTTCTCTTGCCTGATTGCCCTGGCCAGAACTTCAATACTATGTGGAATAGGAGTGGTGAAAGAGAGCATTCTTGTCTTGTGCCGGTTTTCAAAGGGAATGCTTCCAGTTTTTGCCCATACAGTATGATATTGGCTGTAGGTTTGTCATAATTAGCTCTTATTATGTTGAGATACATTCCATCGATACCTAGTTTATGGAGAGTTTTTAGCATGAAAGACTGTTGAATTTTGTCGAAGGCCTTTTCTGCTGTTAAATTTTGTCAAAGGCCTTTTCTGCATCTTTTGAGATAATCATGTGGTTTTTGTCATTGGTTCTGTTTATGTGATGGATTACATTTATTGATTTGCATATGTTGAACCAGCCTTGCGTCCCAGGGATGAAGCCTACTTGATCGTGGTGGATAAGCTTTTCAACGTGCTGCTGGATTCAGTTTGCCAGTATTTTATTGAGGATTTTCATGTCGATGTTCATCAGGGATATTGGCCTAAAATTCTCTTTTTTTGTTGTGTCTCTGCCAGGGTTTGGTATCAGGATAATGCTATTCTCCCAGTTCCCTGACCTCCTTTTCCACTGAGCTTATCCTCCACCTCATCACAGCCACTCATTCTCATAGTTGTAGCTAGACTTGTCCTTCCTTACCCACATGCCAGCTCTTCAGTCTCATTTCAGGCATCAGACTCTGACCACCACCTCCTCTCTTGAGTTCACTCTGTTGGGGTCCGTGCCAGAGGTGGTGGAGAATGAAAGAGCACACAAAAGACAAAGACACACAGAGAACATGGCGGCCGCACTCAGAGCCTCCGCCTCACTTTATTTATACTCCCTAAACCCCACGTCAGCAGAAAGAATGCAATGCAAAACAAACTTTCTTTTCCCACATGTAACCTTCTACTCAGTTCCTTGTTTCTATGCTCTTCCTTATCTGCCCGCCTTCTTGGCGCCTACGGGAGTTCATTAAAAGTTCAATTGGAGATACTGTCCTTGAGCCCTATCTATTCTCAGCATACTGTTTTCAAAGGCCCCTGCATCACTCCCTCTAATACCTCACCCCATCATTTCTTCAACTTCGCCAGACCTATGGTCTGTTGATATTCCCATCTGTTCAGATTCCCACCCCTCTCTAGCTTCCAATCTACCTTTCTGGTCATTGTAGCAAAATTTCTCAGTAAAGAGAAGACTTGGTTCTCTTCACTGTCTCTGATTTCTCTCCTCCCATATGACACCCACTCCAGTCATGCTTTCCCTATTATGACTCCACCAAAACTGCTATTGTCAAGGTCCAGTGACTTTCTGAATCCAGTGAGCAATTTTCAGTCCTTATCTTGCTATACCCTGTAAGCTTTTGACAGAATTGATCACTCCCACTTCCTGAGTAGCCTTTGTTCACGTCGCTTTCAGGACTCTTTGGGTTTTCTTTCTACCTCAGTGGTCACTTCTTACTCAACTTCTTCACTCAGGGGCCAGTAGGCATCTCAAAATATAACATCAAAAACTAAACCTTTTTTTTTTTTTTTTTAACACAGTCAGGATATCTCACTGTGCTGTCCAGGCTAGTCTCTAACTCCTGACCTCAAGCCATCCTCCAGCCTAGGCCTCTCGAAGTGCTGGGATTACAGCATAAGCCACCATGCCCTCCCTAAAACCAAACTTGATCTTACCTGCAAACCTCTTCTTACACATTCCTCTTTATCTCAGTAAAAATCTCCAGTCTTCCATTTGCTCAGACCAAAAATCTTGGAGTTTCCTTGTTCCTCTTTCTCAAAGCTCATGTCTAGTATTAGCAAATTATGTTGGTTTTATGTCAGTATATGTCTAGAATTCAACCACTTCTCATCACCTCCACTATTACCACCTACATCAAAATCATCATCTCTTGCCTGGATGTCACCTCATGGGTCCCCTGCTTCCATCCTTGCCTCTGCCACTCCCAGTCTTTTCTCAACCCAGCAGCCAATATGATCCTTACAATTAAACTTTAAGTCAATTTGTAAGTTAAATCATGTCACTTGGTAAAAGCCAAAGTCCCCCAAATCAGTTCTGAGGCTCATACTCATCTATGAATAGAAGTAATTCCTGTGTTAGCATCAGTTAATACCTGTGCTTGTACTTAAACCTTATTTTTCTTGTTTTCAGTAAATTATAGTGACATCTTTTGTATTAAATTGTTACCTTTACAATTGATATTGACAGTTCTCAAGACACCAAAAGATTATGTGAGATTGTTTTCTCAAGAATTGCAAAAATCTGTGGTGCAGCTTGACATTTTTATATTCATTTTTTGCTAAACACATTGTGTATTAGATCTAAAGAGTGTCCTTTGTCATACATAATTCAGGGTTTTTATGAAAGAGACATTTTGCTGTAAATCCTATTCTTTCCAAAGCAAAAACCACAAGTTAATAAAATTGAATTTGGATCTCTTCCCTTGAGTACCTATTGCAAGCCAAGCACCGTCCTAGACATTATCTCCTTTAATTTCTGTAAACAATTCTGTTAGGTAGCCTCACTTTTGTATTTGGGAACAGAGGCTCTGGGAGATAAGTACGTATTCTATTCAAGGTCACACAAATAAGTGATGAAGCTGGGGTTGAATCCAGGTATGACTCTTGCTATACGCCCTGCCTGATCAAAGTGACTGTTTAACTGGTTTTGTAAGTTAATTTGTCACTGGTAAGACATTGAACACCTGCTGTTTCCTTAGATGTAATGGGCATAGACAAGGAAGAAATTCATTTTTTAAATCAGTTAAGAAAGCTGTGATTCTAGGCCCTACTAACTACAAAGCTTTGAATATTCTTTCATTTTTTTCACTTAGTGACAAATTATTCTTTAAAAATCTTGCCGTTGGCCTCTGCCTCTTTAATTTACACTAATAGTTCTAAAATGAAGCCATGTCTATAAATTGTTAACACTTGAGGCAGAGAGGAAGTGAGGGATTGAGTAACAGAACTTTAAAAATCATTCTAAAAATTCTACATGTTCAAATTTAATTGCTCAAGTCTCTGTGGTGTGATTTGACAACAAGTGGTCTTACAATCATGTGTTTGTCTTCACAGTGATCCTGCTATGAAGCAGTTTCTGCTGTACTTGGATGAGTCCAATGCCCTGGGGAAGAAGTTCATCATTCAAGACATTGATGACACTCACGTCTTTGTAATAGCAGAATTGGTTAATGTCCTTCAGGAGCGAGTGGGTGAATTAATGGACCAAAATGCTTTTTCCCTTACCCAGAAATGAAAATACTCAATATGGACCATTTAGGAATTATAAGCAGCAAATGTGAAAGACTTGCCACTTGATAGGTGACTGATTAGACATAGAGGGTTGTTGTAGGAGCATGCCACAGGAAAGACCAAGGGATCATGATCATTTGTTCAGAAAAAAAAGCCCCTGAACTGATTTTGTTATACCATAGAATTAAAAAAAAAAAAGGCTTTAACAGTTGGCTGTAATTTGTCTTTTATTATCCTTTATTAAAATACGAATGTCAATGCTTTTCCTGCCTTTTTAATACAGGAGTGTGCTTTTAAATTGTCAATGTAACATAGGTATTTATTTTGCTCATCCCTGTGAACTGTGCATTTTTGCTGTGTGGATATGGTTGTTTGGTTTCAGTTAGAAACGTCATAGATTTGCTGTTTGAATATGCCAAGGTGGGGACTTTGACATTATGTATGTCTCACAAATTCTACCTGCATACCAGCCAGCTCTATTGATGAAGATGTAAAACTAATGTAAACTACAGTTTGCATTTCCCTGAAAATAGAATATTGTTTTTTAAGAGGGTTAGAACCAACCAAATGGGAAAGGCACATGCTGCTTTGCATCTTTAGTTTTTCCTTGTTCAAACTTTCTTGGCCACATTTTCCCATCTGTATTCTTTTTTATTAAGAAATCAGCTTAGGGAGGCTGAGGTGGGAGGATTGCTTGAGCCCAGGAGTCCGAGGTTGCTACAAACACACCACTGCACTCTAGCCTGGACAACAGAGAGACCCTGCCTCAAAAAAAAAAAAAAAAAAAAATTCTACTTGACCTTATTCCTTATAAGAATACTTATCAAACTTACCTAAAAAAGAAAAATAGGGGCTGGGTGCGGTGGCTCAAGCCTGTAATCCTAGCACTTTGGGAGGCCGAGACGGGTGGATCACGAAGTCAGGAGATCGAGACCATCCTGGCTAACACGGTGAAACCCCGTCTCTACCAAAAAATACAGAAAACTAGCCGGGCGCGGTGGCGGGCGCCTGTAGTCCCAGCTACGCGGGAGGCTGAGGCAGGAGAATGGCGGGAACCCGGGAGGCGGAGCTTGCAGTGAGCTGAGATCCGGCCACTGCACTCCAGCCTGGGTGACAGAGCAAGACTCCGTCTCAAAAAAAAGGAAAAATAGGAACAGCCATATGCAAAGTCAGCCCAACAGGAAAGGACTTACTAGATTAAAATATATTGTGGCCTGGGCTCAATGGCTCACACCTGTAATCCCAGCACTTTGGAAGGCTGAGGCAGGCGATCGCTTGAGCCCAGAAGTCGAAACCCTGTCTCTACAAAAAACTACAAAAATTATCTGCCTGTTGTCCCAACCACTGGGGAGACTGAGGTAGAAGGATGGCTTAAGCCCAGGAGGTTGAAGCTGCAGTGAACCTTGATCATTGCCACTGCACTCCAGCCTGAGTGACAGAGACCCTGTCTCCAAAAAAAAAAAAAACTGTGTGTGTGTGTGTGTGTGCAGCAAGAGAGAGTTCTGTGATCAATTGAAGGCAAAAACAATAACACTGAGAGGGGCTTTGCTTCCCTTCCTAAAGACAATGTCATTGGGATGAGTTCCTAAAATGGGAATTTTCCAAGAGAAAAGAGAATTTTCATGACATGTAGAATCTTATCAAATCTGTTTTACCTGCTTCCTTATGGTATGTTTATTCAAAGCACTTGTGTACCATTTTTACTCACTTACACAGCATTACTGAATCTGGAGATTTTCAGTTAGGTATATTTTACATGATTCCCACCCATATAACTCAGTCTATACAGTTCACAGTTTTCATTCCCTCATAGCAATGCAAAAAATTTTGATGAGTTACTAGTACTAAAACTTGTTTTTTTTTGTTTTGTTTTTTGTTTTTTGTTTTTTTTTTTTTTTTACTAGTACTAAAACTTGTTAAGTAAAAGATGATTCTTAAGAATTTCCAGGCCGGGCGCGGTGGCTCACACCTATAATCCTAGCAGTTTGGGAGGCCGAGGCGGGCGGCTCACAAGGTCAGGAGATCGAAATCATCCTAGTTAACATGGTGAAACCCCATCTCTATTAAAAATACAAAAAATTAGCCGGGCGAGGTGGCGGGCGCCTATAGTCCCAGCTACTCGGGAGGCTGAGGCAGGAGAATGGTGTGAACCCAGGAGGTGGAGCTTGCAGTGAGCTGAGATGGCAGCACTGCACTCCAGCCTGGGCGACAGGGAGACTCCGTTTCAAAAAAAAAACAAAAAAACAAGAAAAAAAATAATAATAATAATTTCCAACTATACTAAAATGTTACTAATGTATTTTATATTTCAGGCATGTCTAAATCAACTTTTAGTATTCCTCAGGCATTTGTTACCAACCTTTCATATTAACATGAAACTTAGAAAATTTTTGATAGAATCCCAGAGTTAAAAAGGTATTAGGATTTTTGCCACTGAAGTAAAAAAGAGAAAAAAAGATATTTAGGAGAAAACTATTGAACAGTGACTGCAAAGAGTATTAAGTGAAATAAGTGAAGGAAAATATTAGCTCTTATTTATTAAAAGTTGTGTTGGGGCAAATGTTAAATATCTTTCTCTGGACATTATTAAGAAAGATAGAGTGATGTGAATGATAGGAAGCCCACCTGTAACCACTTAGCTGACATGTCCAACTATGAATGAACAGGAAATAAGTGACATTTACCTAGGCTGTTTGTTGGAATCTGACTAGCATTATTTGATTTGGCATACTTTAAATGTTCAGAGCAAGGATGTTGGTGCTTGGCACCAAGAAATTTACTACTATTTAAAAAAAAAAAAAAAGTCCTAAAGGTAGCATTAAAATGTCTTAACTGGAGGCAGGAGGATCACTAAAGCCCAGGAGTTTGAAGCTGCAGTAAGCCAAGAAGGTGCCACTGCACTGCAGCCTAGGTGATAGAGTGAAACTTTGTCTCTTAAAAAAAAAAAAAAAAAAATCTTAACCATAATAGAATCATAAGTTATGGAAGGTAGCTGATCAGTCACAGAACTATGGACTAAAGCCGTGATATTGAGTGTTATATTTCTCAATAAAGGTTTTTTTCTTTTAATACTGTATTAGGTCAAAGTTCAAGGTCTTAATTCCTTGAATTCCAATTTCCTTGTGAAATTTCATGTGATTAATTTAAAATTCCAGGGATCCTATCTAACATCACAGTTGATTGATATAAAAATGTATTTTGAGAAATCAGTTTTGGTGAACGGTAACAGCATTACAGATAATAGGCAACAAACACTACTGCATTTTATTTCTGATAGGCATTATAGGTGGTAATCCAAATGATTAATGATTTTATTGCTCTTTATATTATCTAGAACAGGTGATTTGACATAATTGTACTTTTTTCTGAGAAGCTGATAATGTACTTACTACTCTATTTTGTAGTTATACAATAAATCTTAGCTGACAAGAAACTAGGAGTAAAAGCTCTGACAAAAAACTCTGCTGTAACTAAAATACTGAGATCATTCTACCTTAACAAACTTAACAGGTGGGGAAGGGGTATATTTTAAGGATGGAGAAATTATGCAGTTTCCAAATATAGTCAATAAATATTCTCAAGTGTATGTAACTCAATTTCATTTGCAGCAAAGGTAACACTGAAATGTCTATGGTTGAGATTATTGGATAAGCTTTTTTAAAAAACACTGTTCTCAAGATGGGCAAGTGATTAAGAGCACTGATTGGGGCGGGGCACGGTGGCTCACGCCTGTAATTCCAGCGCTTTGGGAGGCCGAGGTGGGCGGATCACAAGGTCAGGAGATAGAGACCATGGTGAAACCCCATCTCTACTAAAAATACAAAAAATTAGCCAGGTGTGGTGATGGGTACCTGTAGTCCCAGCTACTTGGGAGGCTGAGGCAGGAGAATGGCATGAACCCAGGAGGCGGAGGTTGCAGTGAGCTGAGATCGTGCCACTGCACTCCAACCAGGGTGACAGAGCGAGACTCCCGTCTCAAAAAAAAAGCACTGATTGAATCCAGATTCCTTGAGTCCAAGTGTCAGATCTCTGCTTACTAGCTCTGGAATCTCAGATGTTTCATTGATTGGATTTCTTTGTGCCTCAAATGAGTACTCATTTGTGTAAACAGGAATGCCCTTCTTTAAAGACTATTAAAATGAATGGGAGTTAACATACAAGAGGTCTTCAAAAAGTTCATGGAAAATGCATATTATAAAAAAATTATGCTTAGATTTCAAAAATTTTTGCAACAAAATAAACTCAACATTATAACATGTCCGAACAGGATCTAGTTTGAGGCACTAAGAAGGGTATCAGTTTAAATAGAGCCTCTGTCAGGACAATATGAATTCTGCTAAAACTGAAGCAAGAACAAACATCAAATTTATGGCAAAGCTTAGGTGGAAGAATGGTGCAATCATTGATGCTTTGCAAAAAGTTTATGGGAACAACACCCCAAGGAAATCAGTTTACAAATGGATAATTCATTTTGGCCGGTCACGGTGTCTCACGCCTGTAATCCCAGCACTTTGGGAGGCCGAGGCGGGCGGATCACGAGGTCAGGAGATCAACACCATCCTGGCTAACACGGTGAAACCCCGTCTCTACTGAAAATACAAAAAGTTAGCCGGGCGTGGTGACGGGCGCCTGTAGTCCCAGCTACTTGGGAGGCTGAGGCAGGAGAATGGCGTGAACCCGGGAGGCAGGGGTTGTAGTGAGCCGAGATTGCGCCACTGCACTCCAGCCTGGGCGATACAGCGCGACTCTGCCCCAGGAAAAGAAAAAAAAAAAAAAAGATGGATAATTCCTTTTAAGAAAGGACGAGACAATGTTGAAGATGAAACCTACAGCAGCAGACCATGTCACTTCGTGAGGAAAAAATTATCTCATGCCCTACTTGAAGAGGACCAATGATTAACAGCAGAAACGATAGCCAATACAATATGCTTCTCAGTTGGTTCAGCTTTTGTAAATCTGACTGAAAAATTAAAGTTGAGCACACTTTCCACTCAATGGATGACGAAACCATCGAGCCCAGGTCAGCCGCAGACAAAAGCAGAGCTTTCGATGGAAATGTTAAACACGGGAGATCAAGATCCTGAAGCATTTCTTCAAAGAATTGTAACAAAGAAAAACAGACTTTTAAAACCTTAAGAAGAATTCAGAGACAGGCATAAAGACTGCTTGGTGATTTTAAGAGGACTGAGATCATTTTGGGAGAGATCATCTTCAGAAAATGACCAGATACAACAGGAATTTAACATGGCAACCAAACCAACCCACTAACACACGTTTAAATAAGATACCCAAATGCAGAGAGAAAGACACAGTCATCATGCAGAGTATTCGCTACTCGTTCAAAAAATCTATAGTTAGGCCGGGCGCGGCGGCTCACGCCTGTAATCCCAACACTTTGGGAGGCTGAGGCGGGCGGATCACAAGGTCAGGAGATGGAGACCGCGGTGAAACCCAGTCTCTACTAAAATTACCAAAAAAATTAGCCGGGCGCGGTGGCAGGCGCCTGTAGTCCCAGCTACTCAGGAGGCTGAGGCAGGAGAATGGCATGATCCCGGGAGGAAGAGCTTGCAGTAAGCCGAGATCGCGCCACTGCACTCCAGCCTGGGGAACAGAGCGAGACTCCGTCTCAAAAAGAATAAAAATAAAAATAAAAATAAAAAAACCAAAAAATCTATAGTCATCCGAGTCCTTTTGCTCAAAATATCCAATGATATTTCTTTTGCTGAGCTGTAAAATAAAGTATCTAATTATTTTGCAAACATTAAAAAAAAAAATTGCCACAGAGAGAAACATGGCTTTACCAGTATGACCCTCAAGACAAAATGCAAAACAATGGCTACCAAGAGGTGGAAGAGGTCCAGTCACAGCAAAAGCAGACCGATCAAGAGCAAAGGTCATGGTAACAGTGTTTTGGATCCTCAAGTCATTTTGCCTGTTGACTTTTTGGAGGGCCAAATAAAGATATCATCTGTTTATGAGAGTATTTCCAGAAAGCCAAAGCTTAGCAGAGAAACACCTGGGACAGCTTCACCAGAGGGCCCTCCACTGTGACAATGCCCTTGCGCATTCCTCTCATAAAGCAAGGGCAGTTTAGCTAGAGTTTCTATCAAAAATCATTAGGTATCCCTCTCCCAGTCCTGATTTGGCTCCTTCTGACTTCTTTTCGTTTCCCAATCTTAAAAAAATCCCTAAAGGGCACCGGTTTTTCTTCAGTTAATAAAAAAGACTGCATTGACATGGTTAATTTCCTAGGACCGTCAGTTCTTTTTTTTTTTTTTTTTTTTTTTTTTTTTTTTTTTTTTTTTTTTTTG
>NC_037671.1:107871572-107876044 GCF_003255815.1 Theropithecus gelada | reverse complement strand
ATCTCGGCTCACTGCAAGCTCCGCCTCCCGGGTTCACGCCATTCTCCTGCCTCAGCCTCCGGAGTAGCTGGGACTACAGGTGCCCGCCACCACGCCCGGCTAGTTTTTTGTATCTTTTAGTAGAGACGGGGTTTCATCGTGTTAGCCAGGTTGGTCTCGATCGCCTGACCTCGTGATCCGCCTGTCTCGGCCTCCCAAAGTGCTGGGATTACAGGCTTGAGCCACCGCGCCCGGCCCGGACCGTCAGTTCTTTAGGGATAGACTGAATGGCTGGTATCATTGCTTGAACTTAATGGAGCTTATGTTGAGAAACAAAAAAAATATATATTTTTATCTTTTAATTCTATTTTTCCATGAACTTTTTGAAGTTCCCTCATATATAAAGCAGATCGTTATGAAATTGAGTTACCTTGAATCTAGAAGAGCACAATGATAAAGGGGAAGATAGAAATACACACACATATACATTGTTTTCCCCATTGTCACAATGCCATGCAGAAACTAACAGATGAAGGAGGAGAATTCCTTAAGAAAGAGCATTGGGTAGCTAGTCCACCAGCAGTATGATGCTTTCACTGATCTCAAAACTGTCTCTGAGCAACTCTACCAGGAAAGGTGTCAGGATAGTTAACATTTCTGAAACCATTCTTATCTTTGCCTTCATTCTGAAATGATAATTAGTCTCGTATAGAATGTTTGGATCACAATCTATTTCCGTAAAAACTAGGCTATTTTTTTCATTGTCCTCAGAAATGTACTGAGTCCAGTTTGAACTTTATTCTTTTTTTTTTTTTTTTTTTGAGACAAGGTCTCACTCTGTTGCTCAGGCTGAAGTGCAATGGCGTAAACTCGGCTCACTGCAACCTCCCAGGTTCAAGTGATTCTAGTGCTTCAGCCATCCCTACAGGCATGCACCACCACACTTGGCTAATTTTGTATTTTTAGTAGAGACGAGGTTTCACCATGTTGGCCAGGCTGGTCTCGAACTCCTAACCTCAAGTGATCCAGCCTCCCAAAGTGGTGGGATTACAGGCGTGAGCCACTGCGCAAGGCCTGGACTTAACTTTTGAAGAACTCTTTCTGTTTGGATTGCAGGAGCATTCTCTTCGCTCATCTCTTGTTTTCTCACCCAGCTGTTCTTTTTCTAGTTGGCTGTCATTCTTCATCCCTCCCTCCCTTTCCTTTGTTCCTCTGCAGTTAATTATTTCTTTGAAATTTTGAAACTTCTTAATGTTGCCTGGAATACATGAGTCTTCTTGATCTCTTCAAACAGGTGGTTTGTTTTGTTTTGCTTTGGGGAGAATTCTTTTGATGTTTTTGAATAAGCTGTTACAACTTTAATACCTGTATTGTTTGTTTTCTTCAGAAATGTATTAATTCTCCATTATTAACACCTTTATGTTGTTATCTCATTATTTTCATTGCTTTTTAATTCTCTGTTTTAGGAATGCTTTTCAAGTTCGTCACTAAAATTGATTTACTTTCTTGAAAACCTGTTTCTGCTGCACCCAACATGATTTAATCTTGGCTACTGAGCTTTTGGTTATGTTGCACTCCCTTTAAAACTACTCCTTAAGTACAGTGTTCGCTCTTTGGGTAATGTGTACACTAGAAACCCAATGCCCACCTATACCCAGTATATCCATGGTATGAGCATGTATGTGCACCCCCTGAATCTAAAATAAAAATTTTAAAAAAACTATACCTGTCACAGCCTGTTTTTATTTTTAATTGAAGTTCTCTTTTTATGAGTGACACACATTCATTGCAGGCAGACTGAAAAAGGGAAACAAAAGAAAATACAACTCGACCATAATCTCACCACTCACAATTAAAATGTGAATAGCAGGCTGGGTGTGATGGCTCACACCTGTAATCCTAGCACTTCGGGAGGCCAAGGCAGGAGGATCCCTTGAGCTTAGGAGTTCCAGAACAGCTTGGGTAACATAGACCTTGTCTCTACTGAAAAATCAAAAAAATTAGGCCAGGCGTGGTGTCTCACACCTGTAATCCCAGCACTTTGGGAGGCCAAAGCAGGTGGATACTTGAGGCCAGAAGTTCAAAACCCGCCTGGCCAACATTGTGAAACCCCATCTCTACTAAAAATACAAAAGTTAGCCAGATGTGATGTGCACACACAGCTACTGGGGAGGCTGAGGCATGAGAATCGCTAGAACCCAGGAGGCGGAGGTTGCAGTGTGCTAAGATGGCACCACTGCACTCCACCCTCGATGACAGAGTATGACTCTGCCTTAAAAAAAAAAAAAAAAAAAAGACCGGCATGATGATGCATGCCTGTAGTCTCAGCTACTGGAGTTGGGGGAGGTGCTGAGGCAGGAGGATCGCTTAAGCCAGAGAGGTCAAGGCTGTAATGAGCCATGATTGCACCACTGCACTTCAGCCTGGGCAAGAAAGTGAGACCCTGTCTCAAATAAAAAAATTAAAAAGCTAATGACAATCTTCACTTTTTTTTTTAAGAATATAAAAAGAGAGGTCAGGCACGGTGGCTCATGCCTGTAATCCCAGCACTTTGGGAGGCAGAAGTGGGTGGATCACAAGGTCAGGAGATCGAGACCATCCTGGCTAACACGGTGAAACCCCATCTCCACTGAAAATACGAAAAATTAGCCAGGCGAGGTGGCGGGCGCCTGTAGTCCCAGCTACTTGAGAGGCTGAGGCAGGAGAATGGCGTGAACCCGGGAGGCGGAGGTTGCAGTGAGCCGAGATCGTGCCACTGCACTCCAGCCTGGGTGACAGAGCGAGACTCCATCTCAAAAAAAAAAATATATATATATATATATATATATAAAAAGAGTTCTACTCCCCATCCCAGTGAGATCACACTGCTTTGACACTTGCCTTTTCACTTAATTTTTCATGATCCTTTATTAAAAACCTGAAGCAGGATTTCTATTTCAGAGGAAAGTTTTTCTTCTGATTTTAGATGGGGAGCTTTCTTAAAACGTTGATGCCTGGCCTCAGCCCCCAGTCATTCAGATTTAGTTGCTCTGGGATGGGACCCAAGCGTCAGCATCTTTAAAAGGCCTCCCTGGTGCTTCTGCTGTGCAGTCAGAGCTGAGAACTCCTGGGCCAGTGTGTGCACAATGGAGACTTTGGGTAGGAGGGTTTGTTTTTGGGTTTCGTTTGGTTTCCAGTAGGCTAATCTACCAGCACAGCTGTTTCCTTTTACTGCCAAGGAAATGCTGAGTCTGCCCAGCAAGAACCAGCTTTTGTTAAAATTCACTAATTAGATAACTGATTCCCCAAGTCGTTGCAGGATCCTATTTATTGACAGTAGCTACCTTGGGTTGGATCATTTGGTTAGACAGAGGAAAGTCATTGCAGCACTCATAATTGGTTAAGGTTTTTAAAAAAACAAAAACAAAAACATAAATTAACTAAGATATTTTAGTCTTGTGTTTATTTACTATTTACCTTCCTTTTTTTGTGCGTGTGAAACAAACTGTTAAGGTATGTCAGTATATCCTTTCTCAGGAAGAGATTTTCGGAGGTAGATGTCTAATTCAGTATTAACTGGCTTACCTAACTCTCATCACTCCTCTGGTTCCCTCAAGCCCTCAGTAACATGTGCACTTACATAAGGTCTTTGGATGTGTGACTTATATTTTATTAAATTAAGGACAGAAGTTGAGTTTGACACACAAAAACAGGGAGAGCAGAGGCAGGACCATGAGAGATATACAAACACACCTGATTTAGTGACATGAAGAATTCACAGAAATCTTGGAAGGTTTTGAACTTCTGTGGAGACATGGAATGGAAGGGTTAGTCTTATGTCAGGCTTATCAAACACATTAAATCAGGTGCTATTTGCAACTGTAATTTGTAACAATTGCACTTTGGATATTGTAATAGAAGCTGCCATGTCTAAAAGTAAATGTTCTATGAGTGTTTAAACCTCTAACTATGACTATACTGAGCAATTGGTCCAAAAGCCGCTCTGAAAATTTTCCAGCATAAAGTTCTTTATGGTCTTGACTGAGGCAGATATGCCATTGAGGGCTTCTTAGTCTATATCAGTGCTTTTCAACTTTAAAGTACTTACAAATCATCTGGAAGTCCTTGGAATGCAGATTCCAATTGAGTGGGTGTGGGCTGGGGCTTGAGATTCTGCATTTCTAGAAGGCTTCCAGGGGATGGTGTGCTGCTGTCTGGCAGGTCACATTTTGAGTAGCTAAGCTCGAACACCCAAAGTGATGGTATCATAGAGAAATAGAAGTTAAAGAAAAATGTTTAGGCCAGACGCGGTGGCTCAACCCTGTAATCCCAGCACTTTGGGAGGCCAAGGCACGTGGACCACCCGAGCTCAGGAGTTCAAGACCAGCCTGGGCAACATGGCGAAACCCCATCTCTACTAAAAATACAAAAAATTAGCCAGGCGTTGTGGTGCATGCTTGTAATTCCAGTTACTCAGGAGGCTGAGACAGGAGAATCGCTTGAATCTGGGAGGT
>NC_037671.1:107848232-107871479 GCF_003255815.1 Theropithecus gelada | reverse complement strand
TTTTTTTTTGAGACGGGGTCTTGCTCTGTCACCCAGGCTGGAGTGCAGTGGCCGGATCTCAGCTCACTGCAAGCTCCGCCTCCTGGGTTCACGCCATTCTCCTGCCTCAGCCTCCCAAGTAGCTGGGACTACAGGCGCCCGCCACTTCGCCCGGCTAGTTTTTTGTATTTTTTAGTAGAGACGGGGTTTCACCGGGTTAGCCAGGATGGTCTCGATCTCCTGACCTTGTGATCCACCCGTCTCGGCCTCCCAAAGTGCTGGGATTACAGGCTTGAGCCACCGCGCCCGGCCTAATCTCCAAATTTAATTTAATCCCAAGTACTTGGCAAAGTTAGCTGTCCTTAATAAAGAACAAATATTCACACCAGATATTTTAGAACTTTATACTTGATAAAATGTTCTAGGCTAGGCACAGTGGTTCACACCTGTAATTCTAGCACTTTGGGAGGCTGAGGTGGGCGGATCACCTGAGGTCAGGAGTTCGACACCAGCCTGGTCAACATGGCGAAACCCCATCTCTACTAAAAATACAAAAAATTAGCCAGGCATAGTGACTGGTGCCTGTAGTCCCAGCTACTTGGGAGGGTGAGACATGAGAATTACTTGAACCCGGGAGGCATGGGTTGTGGTGAGCTGATATTGCACCACTGCACTTCAGCCTGGGTGACACAGTGAGACTCTGTCTCAGTGAATAAATAAATAAATAAATGTTCTAACACTTCACAAGTAGTAATGTTTTAGGGGATATACTCTCTCTCTCTCTTAAATTGATACTAATAGATTGGGTTAAACTTCTGTATTGGAAATTCTAAAATGTACATAAAATACTGGCAGAAGCCAGAAAGGAACATTATTCAATGACAATTAAGCAGGCACAACAGAACATATTAATCAACACAGCAAGAAAGACAGGCATAGGATTTGAAATGTGCACCTATAATCCCAGCTATTTGGGGGACTGAGACGGAGGATTGCTTGAGCCTGAGAGGCTGAGGCTACAGTGAGTGGAGCCATGCTACTGTACCCCAGTTTTTGCAACAGAGTGAGGCCCTGTCTCAACTAAAAAAAAAAAAAATGAAAATAAAAAAGTCTACAATGAACCTGTACAATAAGGTTCATGGAGCATTATTCATAATAGCAAAAGACTAGCAGCATCTTAAACATCCATTGGCTGGGCATGGTGGCTCACACCTGTAATCCCAGCACTGCGGGAGGCCAAGGTGGGTGGATCACCTGAGGTCAGGAGTTCGAGACCACGTGGTGGCAGGCACCTGTAGTCCCAGCTACTCGGGAGGCTGAGACAGGAGAATTGCTCGTACCTGCGAGGTAGAGGTTGCAGTGAGTTGAAATTGTGCCACTGCACTCCAGCCTGGGCGACAGAGTGAGACTCCATCTCAAGAAAAAAAATTTAAAAAGTCCATCAATAGGAGAATTGCAGAAGCAAATAGGCAAATTGCAGAAGCAAATTCAATTAGTTGAATTAACACACGGATGCATATCAAAAACATTATAGTGAGGTCAGGCACAGTGGCTCATGCCTGTAATCCCAGCACTTTGGGAGGTCGAGGCAGGCGGATCACGACATCAGGAGATCGAGACCATCCTGGCTAACAAGGTGAAACCCTGTCTCTACTAAAAACACAAAAAATTATCTGGGTGTTGACGGTGGGCACCTGTAGTTGCAGCTACTCGGGAAGCTGGAGGCTGAGGCAGGAGAATGGTGTGAACCCGGGAGGCGGAGATTGCAGCGAGCCAAGATCGCAACACTGCACTCCAGCCTGGGTGACGGAGCAAGACTCCATCTCAAAGCAAACAAACAAACAAACAACAACAACAAAACATTATAGTGAGAAAGCAAAGCCAGATACAAAAGAATACATACTGTATAATTCATATGAAGTCAAGAAAGAGACAAGAATAATTTATGGTAATGGAAATTAGAACTGTAGTTTTCAGAGGTGGGGGTGCAGGGAGAGGGGTTAGGTTTGATTGTAATAGAACAACTTCCAAAATTGGTGGAGATAAACTATTTCTATTGTTAGTGGTGTTTGCACACAGAGATACATTTGTGAAACTCATTCAACTAAACACAAGTTTTGTTCATTTTATTATATGTTAATTATATCTCAATAACAACAACAAAAGCTACTTTAAAAGATCATCTTGACATCATTGACTCTTAACACTTTAGAATGTGTTCAATACATACAGTGACATTTTTGGGTTACTCCAAGTTTCTGACAGTATAGCCTGTGATTAGGAGCACTGGGGTCTGGAGTCAGACTGCCTTGGCTCAAATTCTGAGTCTGTCATTTACCAGCTGTGTGACATTGGGCAAGTTTTAAAAATACTTCATTTCTGTATCTCACTTTCTCACCTGTGAAATGAACATTAGCAGTACCTCCTTTATATGGTGGTTGTAAGGATCAAGTGAATAGTTATATTGAAACTCTTAGAATAGTCCTAGGCAGGTCATAAGCCCTATGTAAATGTTAAGCCAAATCTGAATGTACACATCAATTATAAGGTAAATGGAAGAGGTGATATGGATTTTTAAAAAATCAGCAGTTAATGTGAAATCTTTTCCCTGCCACAAAGAAGGAATTTGTGGTGTAGTGAGTCTGCAACACTGTGTTACATTTTGAATCGTGAAGCGGTCTGATATGACGTGGTACTGAATGCGTTGTTCCAGTAGGAGGAGCTCTGAGCAAGAGTTTAAAAGCACAGATGCAGCGCTCAGTGCGCCTGCGGTCTCAGCTACTTGGGCGGCTGAAGTGGGAGGATAGCTTCAGCCCAGCAGTTGGAGGCTGTAGGGCACAACGAATAGCCACTGCTCCAGCCTGGGCAACACAGTGAGACTCTGTCTCAAAAAAAAAAGAAAAAAAAGCATCGATAAGGTCCCTGGGGGATCCAGACCTTCCATGTCTCTGGAATTTGTCCTTACTTAGCTCTCTGTGTCATGACAGGCAATAAGGAAATAAAATGCTGCCACAAAATATATACACACACACACACACACACACACACACACACACACACATATATTTTTTTTTCCCTTGGAAGCAGTACACTGGAATAAATTAATGCATTCATGTTGTATTGGGAAAAAAAAAAAAGTATAAATTGCTGGGCCAGTCACAGTGGCTCAAGCCTGTAATCCCAGCACTTTGGGAGGCCAAGGTAGGCAGATCACCTGAGGTCAGGAATTAAGACCAGCTTGACCCACATGGAGAAACCCTGTCTCTAACACAAAATAAGCTGGGCGTTGTGACGCATGCCTGTAATCCCAGTTACTTGGGAGGCTGAGGCCAGAGAATCACTTGAACCCAGGAGGCAGAGGTTGTGGTGAGCCGAGATCGTGCCATTGCACTCCAGCCTGGGCAACAAGAGCGAAACTCCATCTCAAAAAAAAAAAGAAGTATAAATTCCTAATTTATAAATTTATATATTTGGAGGTTACAAACAGTCTCTTTACGTGTTTCTCTTCTATTTATTTATTTATTTTATTTTTTTGAGACAGAGTCTCACTCTGTCACCCAGGCTGGAGTGCAGTGGTGCCATCTCGGCTCACTGCAACCTCCACCTCCCGGGTGCAAGTGATTCTCCTTCCTCAGCCGCCTGAGTACTAGGACTACAGGCGTGCACCACCACACCCAGATAATTTTTGTATTTTTAGTAGAGACGGAGTTTCACCATGTTGGCCAGGATGGTCTCAGTCTCTTGACCTCGTGATCTGCCCACCTCAGCCTCCCAAAGTGCTGAAATTACAGGAGTGAGCCACCACACCCAGCCTCTCTTCTTTTTATACCACCCGTGTAAAAAAGTTTATGAGGTTTTCTTGGCCTCAGACCTCAAATTTACCCTTATGTTTCCATTTTTAAAAAGTCTATAAAGAACCCGTACAAATACATATATATAAAGCTGCACAGACACTCTGGAGATCCCCATTAGCAAAAATAATTTTAAATAATTTTAATAATTACAGGAAAAAGAGGATTCTGGACTAAAATTATTTTCCAAATAAACCACAATATCCTAACATGCGGACCACATATGCAGCTTGTTCCTGAATCTCACTGTACCTACCGTGCTGGCATCCTGAGCTTTTACATGTTTGTCATTTATCTCATAGACACCCTTGAAAAGCATGATTTAAAATCAAATCAATGAAAGGGGAGATGTCTCACTAATTCAGGTTGCTAGGCAACTAGTCGATTTCACTACATGTCTTCTATTGCTCTGGAGATACAGAAAGGTTGGGAGAAAGTATGTACTATTTAGGTTAAATATATATTAGATAGATAGAGACAGATATAGATAGATATTTTTTCTAAAATAGAATCATTTCTAGGAAAACTATTATTATTATTATTTGAGATGGAGTCTCGCTCTGTTGCCCAGGCTGGGGTGCACTGGCACAATCTCACTGCACCCTCCACCTCCTGGGTTCAAGTGATTCTCCTGCCTCAGCCTCCCGGGTAGCTGGGATCACAGGCACATGCCACCACACCCGGCTAATTTTTGTTTTGTTCTTTCTGGTTTGTTTGTTTTGTTTTGTTTTGTGTTTGAGACGGAGTTTCACTCTTGTTGCCCACGCTGGAGTGCAATGGCGCGATCTCAGCTCACCGCAACCTCCGCCTCCCGGGTTCAAGTGATTCTCTTGCCTCAGCCTCCTGAGTAGCTGGGATTACTGGCATGTGCCACCACGCCCAGCTAATTATGTATTTTTAGTAGAGAAGGAGAATCACTTGAACCCGGGAGGTGGAGGTTGCAGTGAGCCAAGATGGCACCACTGCACTCCAGCCTGGGTGACAGAGTGAGACTCTGTCTCAAAAAAATAAAATAAATAAATAAATAGAAGAGAAACACGTAAAGAGACTGTTTGTAACCTCCATGTTGGTCAGGCTGGTATCAAACTCCTGACCTCAGGTGATCCACCCACCTTGGCCTCCCAAAGTGCTAGGATTACAGCCGTGAGCTACCGCACCTGGCCCAGGAAAGTTTAATCTGTTCACGTCACGTTGTTTTATTTCTCCAAGCTGACTTCCTAGTCCATCTTTCAGTCCTATTAAGAGAAAATAAATTAATATTTACCACTCAACTTTAAAAAAAATGAACAAATGTCAATATATATCTTTGCATTGTCTGAAATTTTTCATATAAAATCTGTTTTTCCTTCTTTTTTTTTTTTTTTTCTGGAGACGGAGTCTCGCTCTGTGCCCAGGCTGCAGTGCAGTGGCACCATCTCAGCTCACTGCAAGCTCCGCCTCCCAGGTTCACGCCATTCTCCTGCCTCAGACTCCCGAGTAGCTGGGACTACAGGCGCCCACCACCTCGCCCGGCTAATTTTTTGTATTTTTTTTAGTAGAGACGGGGTTTCACCGTGTTAGCCAGGATGATCTCAGTCTTCTGACCTCGTGATCCGTCCGCCTCGGCCTCCCAAAGTGCTAGGTTTACAGGCGCGAGCCACCGCGCCCAGCCAAAATCTGTTTTTCTTTTTCTTTTTCTTTTTCTTTTTTTGAGACGGAGTCTTGCTCTGCTGCCCAGGCTGGAGTGCAGTGGCGAGATCACACTCACTGCAAGCCCCGCCTCCCGGGTTTACGCCATTCTCCTGCCTCAGCCTCCCGAGTAGCTCGGGAGCTCCCGAGTAGCCTCGGTCTCCCAAAGTGCTAGGATTACAGGCTTGAGCCACCGCGCCCGGCCTGTTTTTCTTAAACCTGGTATCAAAGGCAAGTCTTTTTAGTACTGGCATTATTGCTGCTGTATGTGTTTAGGGCTGCAAGGCCTGAACTTCAATGGTTGATGATTTCGTGTAGGGATTCTTGCCTATAATTAAATGTACTCAATTTATGATGATTCGTTTGGTATGTGATCTGACACCATTTAGAGATATGAATTTTTCATCTCGTATTTGTACTTCTTAAAATAATAATTAAAAGCCTAAAAACAGCACTCATTATTAAAACTGCTAAATATAGAATCCTTAACTAGTATCTCTCATCACTTTATTTAAAAGGTAGGCGGGGCGCGGTGGCTCAAGCCTGTAATCCCAGCACTTTGGGAGGCCGAGACGGGCGGATCACGAGGTCAGGAAATCGAGACCATCCTGGCTAACACGGTGAAACCCCGTCTCTACTAAAAATACAAAAAACTAGCCAGGTGTGGTGGCGGGCGCCTGTAGTCCTAGCTACTCGGAGGCTGAGGCTGGAGAATGGCGTGAACCCGGGAGGTGGAGTTTGCAGTGAGCTGAGATCGGGCCACTGCACTCCAGCCTGGGCCACACAGCGAGACTCCGTCTCAAAAAAAAAAAAAAAAAAAAAAAAAAAAAAAAAAAAAAAAAAAAAAAAGATCAGGTAATATCAAGGCAAAACTAGTCCAACCACCTTTCCAAGCTTGAACTTTCTCTGTCACATCTTATACCCCTGCCACGTTGTCACTTGTTCTATTCTTTAATATCTCCAGGAAAACTCACTACCTTCTAAGGCAGCTTTCTCTAGTTCTCTGTTTACCTAAAATATACAGAAATAAATACCAGTTAATCTGTAGAACTTTTCCCCCAAGTGTTTACTATTATTTTATTTGAGACGATTGTAGCTTTTGCTATGATTTGAATGTCCTCTTCCAAACTCACGTTGAAATTTCATTGCTGGCCAAGTGTGGTGGCTCATGCCTGTAATCCCAGCACTTTGGGAGGCCGAGGTGGCCGAATCATGAGGTCAGGAGTTTGAGACCAGCCTGACCAATATTGGTGAAACCCTATCTCTACTAAAAATACAAAAATTAGCCAGGCATGATGGCGGGCTCCTGTAATCCCAGCTACTCAGGAGGTAGAGGCAGGAGAATCACCTGAACCTGGGAGGTGGAGGTTGCAGTGAGTCGAAGTTGCACCACTGCACTCCAGTCTGGGCGACAGAGCAAGACTATTTAAAAAAAAAAAAAAAAAAAAAAAAGGAGGCCGGGCGGGGTGGCTCAAGCCTGTAATCCCAGCACTTTGGGAGGCTGAGGCGGGTGGATCACGAGGTCAGGAGATCGAGACCATCCTGGCTAACATGGTGAAACCCTGTCTCTACAAAAAATACCAAAAAAACTAGCCGGGCGTGGTGGCGGGCGCCTGTAGTCCCAGCTACTCAGAGGCTGAGGCGAGAGAATGGCGTGAACCCGGGAGGCGGAGCTTGCAGTGAGCGGAGATCGTGCCACTGCACTCCAGCCTGGGTGACAGAGTGAGACTCCGTCTCAAAAAAAAAAAAAGGCCGGGCGCGGTGGCTCAAGCCTGTAATCCCAGCACTTTGGGAGGCCGAGACGGGCGGATCACGAGGTCAGGAGATCGAGACCATCCTGGCGAACACGGTGAAACCCCGTCTCTACTAAAAAATACAAAAAAACTAGCCGGGCGAGGTGGCGGGCGCCTGTAGTCCCAGCTACTCCGGAGACTGAGGCAGGAGAATGGCGTAAACCCGGGAGGCGGAGCTTGCAGTGAGCTGAGATCCGGCCACTGCACTCCAGCCTGGGCGACAGAGCCAGACTCCATCTCAAAAAAAAAAAAAAAAAAAAGGAAATTTCATTGCCATTGTGATCACGTTGACAGGTGGAGCCTTTTTTTTTTTTTTTTTTTTTTTTTTAATGGAGTCTCGCTCAAATCTCGCTCAAGTCTGGCTCACATAATCACTACGTGCTGCTGGGCTCAGCAGGGAAATAGGGATACAATAGTAAACATGAAACTTGCTCTTTTTTCTCCCCAGGCCCAAAATGTTCCTGATGCCGATTTAGAACTTCAGTGCTTCAAAATAGCTTAGTGTCTGTGTTAATATTAGCTGTAGTTTTCAGAGACTTCACAAAATGGAATTTAAAATTTTTTTTTCATTCTTCTGTTTTTTGTCTTTCTTTTTTAGCTTTTTCTTCCTGCTCCCACTGCACTGGGATTATTTTGTACTCCTCTAGCAGTCCCATGTAGATGTTTCTTGTTGGGAGTCAGCCCTCCATCACAAGTGATTCAGGAATCCCGGCCCTTTCTATCTGGTGGCTTCATTCTCTAGGGCCTCAAGTTCTTTACACCTAGCTGGCTGGCAGGCGAAGAGAACATGTGGAGAAACACAGCCATTTCTTAAAACTGCCTTGGCCAGGAGTGAGACACATCATTCCGATTGCGAGCATCAGTCACATGGCTCCACTTGGAGGTAGGGAGGTACTAGGAAATGCAGTCTCTGGCTGGGCAAAGACTTCCTGGTTACAGTTCTATCACATCAGAGGATTCGTGGTGTACAGTTAGCTGCCACTTCTGCAATACCCAAAACGTTGGCATGATTTTGCAGCTGTAAGATTATTTCAACATAGGTAAATCATTGCTGGGATTGCTTACTTTTGTGGTCTAATACTTATATAATACTTAAATGTTTAAGTCTTTCAGAGATTATCTTCCTCCACCTAGTTTTTTTTGTTTTGTTTACCTTTTTTTCTTTTTTTTGATACAAGGTCTTGCTCTGTCACCCAGGCTGGAGTGTGCCATGGCATGATCATGGCTCACTGTAGCCTCAACCTCCCAAGTTCAAGCAATCCTCCCACCTCAGCCTCCTGAGTAGCTGGGACTACAAGCCTGTGCCACCATGCCTGGCTAATTTAAAAAATTTTTTTAGAGATAGGGGTCTCCCTGTGTTGCCCAGTTATGACATATATAACATATGTATTATATATGTTATATAATACATATATATATATAAACTCCTTGGTTCAGGCGATCGTCCCACCTAGGCCTCCCAAAGTGCTGGGATTACAGGGCTGAACTACAGTGAGTGGCTTATTTTTTTATATAACAAAAATTATTTATTGAGTGTCTGCTAAGTGATTCTCTTTGGAGCAATGTTTACTTACAGTATAAATTATGACATGACATTTGCATCCATTGGTCCTATTGGCAAACATCAGTTGCAGAGTCTGAAGTTACAAAATCTAAGTTTTTTACTGAGTAAAACCGAAAATGGCTAGCATTTACATAAAAATGAACAATTTTACAAAATAGAGGTGATAATGGCACATAGTCCTAATTAGAAGACTTGCTTTCCTAAGAGCATGTGAGTGCCAGTGTATTTTCAATAGGTTTTGTCTGTTTTTTGACATCTGCTTTTTACAGTGCTGATGATCTCTGTTAATTTCCTGAATGACGCCTTTATCGCATTTGAATCTATGATTTCTTTTTTAAAAGTTTTGTCTTAAGGCTTCAGTGTCTTCATTTGGAAAATAGTGTCATAATCCACAAAGACCTGGAAACAAACACAATGCATAGAAAAGGCATTGAGGGCCAGGTGCAATGGCTCAGGCCTGTAATCCCAGCACTCTGGGAGGCCGAGGTGGGTAAATCACATGAGGCTAGGAGTTTGAGACCAGCCTGGTCAACGTGGTGGAACCCCGTCTCTACTAAAAATACAAAAATTAGCCGGGCATGGTGGTGTGCACCTGTAATTCCAGCTACTGGGGAGGCTGAGGCAGGAGAATCACTTGAACCCGGGAGGTGAAGGTTGCAGTGAGCCGAGATCGCACCGCTGCACTCCAGCCTGAGTGACAGAGGGAGACACTGTCAAAAAAAAAAAAATCATTGAGGTCCTCAGGGCAAACTTGAAACAGCTGGGAAGATTTTGTATGTATGAGAAAGCCCAGCCTAAAATTGTTTAAGGAACAAGGGAGTTTCTCATCTCAGAGAACAGGAGGTTTCAAGATAGTGGAGGCATGTGGCACATACACAGGTTGGCTGTTTGGGAGGGACAGTGACCCTGCCATTGTCTCTGGTCCTCCGGCCTCACTGTGTTGGCTGTGTCCTCTCACAGCCACAAGGTGGCAGCAGCAGCCGCGGGCACTGCAGCCTTCCCGGAGGAGCGGTTCTCCGACTCAGGACTACTTCCTATCACAGGCTTAAAAACCAAGGACGCCAAAGAGCTTTTCAAAAAAAAAAAAATATATATATATATGTGTAATATATATATGTGTAATATATATATGTGTAATATATATATAACGTTTATCAATATTTATCATTTATAAATGAATAAACTGAAAATTTTAAAATATTGATTTATTTAAAAAATAATAAATCTATTACATGTTAACATACATCACACATTTTTATGACAAAAATAACTATATTTTCCAAAAAAAAATTTAGTGAGAAGTTGGCATTGTTTTACATTTTTACATGTTTTTGATGTCAGCTTCACTGAGGACAGATGGTTTCTCCTATCTGCTTCTCATGCAATCTGTCATACATCGCACATCATCACATAGCCTCTGGAAGAGTCCAGCGTACACTTGCAAGAGGTGAGAGTGGAAATGACATCTTAGTATTATTATGCAAACAGTTTGACCCAAAGACCCCCGAAAGGGAGAGTCCTTATGCCTCTTTCAAAAGCTAAGAAATGGGCTGGGCTCGGGCGCTCACACCTGTTTGGGAGGCCAAGGTGAGTGGATCACTTGAGGTCAGGAGTTCGAGACCAGCCTGGCCAACATGATGATACCCCATTTCTAGTCTCTACTACAAAATTAGCCAGGTGTGGTTGCACGTGCCTGTAATCCCAGCTCCTGGGAGGCTGAGGCAGGAGAATCGCTTGAACTCGGGAGGCAGAGGTTGCGGTAAGCTGAGATCACGCCACTACACTCCACCTGGGTGACAAAGCGAGACTCTGTCTGAAAAAAATAAATACATAATAAAGAATAAAGGCTAAGAAACGGTTTCTGAAAGGCTTCCCTGGTACAGTATCCCCCGTGTGTAACTGACCAGAACTGAATCAATTTGCCTGTTTCTAAGGAAAGAGAATAGCATTGGCACGATTTGCTTATAGCAATGACTCTTGAACTTGGTGTGCATCAGAATCACCTGAGGAGTGTGTTAAACCACAGACAGGCCCCCAACAGCAAGGCTCTGATTCAGGAAGTTTGGCAAGGAGCCTGAAAATGCGCATTTTTAACAATCCCCATTACTGCTTCTGCTGCTGGGCCAGGGACCACATGGTGGGAACCTCTAGCACAGCCCAGTCAGGATGTGGGGATGCGGCCAGGCTTCCTGGAGTGGACTATGATATGGACACACATGGATATCTTAATAAACTAGGGTTCATTAGCAAGTAAGTCGGGAGAATGGCTGTGGGTACAACCAACAGTATTTGCTATCCTTATATTCTCAGAAAATTTATGGTAGACTCCTCCAAAATAAACGCTTGAACAATGGTCCTGTTAGTGACTTCTTAGTGGTTATTAAGTATATCTTGGATTCACAGTCAAGGGAAGAAAAGGGTGGGGGAGGAAGAAGGGGAAAAAAAGGAAAGTATGGCATAGAGATAGAAATTTAACTTTAGGCCGGGCGCGGTGGCTCAAGCCTGTAATCCCAGCACTTTGGGAGGCCGAGACGGGCAGATCACAAGGTCAGGAGATCGAGACCATCCTGGTGAAACCTAACATGGTGAAACCCTGTTTCTACTAAAAAATACAAAAAACTAGCCGGGCGCGGTGGCGGGCGCCTGTAATCCCAGCTACTCAGGAGGCTGAGGCAGGAGAATGGCATAAACCCGGGAGGCGGAGCTTGCAGTGAGCTGAGATCCGGCCACTGCACTCCAGCCTGGGCGACAGAGCGAGACTCCGTCTCAAAAAAAAAAAAAAAGAAATTTAACTTTAGGGACTAGCACAGTGGCTCACACCTGCAATCCCAACAGACTCCCGTCTCAAAAAAAAAAAAAAAGAAATTTAACTTTAGGGACTAGCACAGTGGCTCACACCTGCAATCCCAACACTTTAGGAAATGGAGGCAGAAATATCACTTCAGCCCGGAAGTTTGAGAACAGCCTGGGCAACATATCGAGACCCCCATCTATTAAAAAGAAAGAAAGAAAGAAATTTAACTTTAAAATTTCCCAGTTTGGTTTTTTTGTTGTTGCTGTTGTTTTGTTTGTTTGTTTTTCTCTTCCTATATAGCCCTCCTCGCTTGAGAAATTTACGTTGGATGAACTTGCTGAGGAAAAACAAAATGTAACTGGGGGCCGAGTGTGGCCCCTTATCCCCATAATCCCAGCACTTTGCAAGGGCGAGGTGGGAAGATTGCTTGAGGCCAAGAGTTCAAGACCAGCTTTGGCTACAGACTGAGATCTCATCTGTACAAAAAATTAAAAAAATTAGTTGGCCGTGGAGGTATGTGCCTGTAGTCCTAGCTACTCAGGAGGCTGAAGCAGGAGGATCCCTTCATCCCTGGAATTGGAGGCTACAGTGAGCTAGGATCATGCCACTGCACTCCAGCCTGGGTAACAGATTGAGACTCTATTTCTAAAAAAAGGGTTTGTTTGTTTTTTTTCTTTTTTTGAGACACAGTCTTGCTCTGTCGCCCAGGCTGGAGTGCAATAGTACAATCTCGGCTCACTGCAACCTCTGCCTCCTGGATTCAAGTGATTCTCCTGCCTCAGCCTCCAGAGTAGCTGGGATTACAGACAGCCGCCACCACACCCAGGTGGTGTATTTTTTGTATTTTTAGTAGAGACAAGGTTTCACCGGATTGGCCAGGCTGGTCTTGAACTCCTGATCTCAGGTGATCCACCCGCCTTGGCCTCCCAAAGTGCTGGAATTACAGGCGTGAGCCACCACGCCTGGCCCTAAAAAAGTGTTTTCAAGATATTTCTTATGGGAGGTTGGTATAAATATTCCAAACTACAGCAAAGTCATGGGTCGGAAAAGAACCCTATATATATTTCTATGAGTGAACTTCATTTAAAGAGCTATAGGGCTTTCAAGTCGGGAAGGGTCAGGGAACTATGCCCCCTGCGCATTTCACAGACTCTAAAATGGAGGCTGGAGAGATGTAGTAGTGTGCCCAGGTGGTGGCACAGATGAGAACCCAGGCCATGTGACCATCTATTCTTCAGAAGTCTCGATTAGTTCTTCCAAGTGGTGGTGAACACGAACACAAAACCAGATAGAACAAACAGATTCTATACGACAGATAAGACGAAAGCGTTTAAGGGGATCGCTATTTGAGGGAAGTCATGTCCACTGAATGATGCTTCAGCTACAATAGTCTTCAGGCTCAGACATGACAGCCCTCGGCTGCCAGCTCCATGGCTCTCCCACCCAGCAGCTTCACAGAGGGCAGCCAGCTTCCTGAGGCTTGGCTCCAAACTGGCTCCAGCACCAACACCTCCCGGCCCTGGGCCTCCATGCTGGCTCCTTCCCACGTGGCCCCACGAGTAAATCATGGATTCCATCTTACTCTGCTCTCAGTCACCGAACTTCAAGGCCTCCAGGCCTCCCCTGCCATGGCCTTGGACAGGTCCAGCCCGTCACATCCTTCATCCTGAGCCTTGTAGAGGAAGGTGTGAGGGTCATTGATCCCTTTCCTACTAGAGGAATGCAAGTTTCTTTTGGTTTTTTTTTTGATTTTTTAATTATTATTTTACTTTAAGTTCTAGGGTACATGTGTACAACGTGCAGGTTTGTTACATATGTAAACATGTGCCATGTTGGTGTGCTGCACCCGTTAACTCGTCATTTACAATAGGTATATCTCCTAATGCTAACGAGTTTCTTTTATAAAATCACTCTTCCTCTGTCCTAGAGAACACTTTTTCTTTTTTTTTTTTTTTTTGAGATAGAGTCTCACTCTGTCACCTGGTTGGAGTGCAGTGGCACGATCTCAGCTCACTGCAACTTACACTTCCTGGGTTCAAGCAATTCTCGTGCCTCAGCCTCCTGAGTAGCTGGGACTACAGGTGCACACCACCACACCTGGCTAATCTTTTTGTATTTTTAGTAGAGATGGGGGGGTTTCACCATGGTGGCCAGGCTGGTCTCGAACTCCTGACCTCAGGTGATCCGCCCACCTCAGCCTCCCAAAGTGTTGGGATTACAGGCATGAGCCACTGTGCCCGGCCCCAGGGAACACTTCTACACATCAAGAGGTAGGAAAGCTTTTAGAACACTGCCAGAAAAAAATGTTTCCCAAAACAGTTATGGCTACCTGCCTTAACAGCTGCTTACCTAAGACCAAGTCAGTGCCTTTGTATTGTTGTTGCTGTTTGTTTTGAGATGGTTCCTTGCTCCGTCTCCAGGCTGGAGTGCAGTGACACTATCTTAGCTCACTGCAACCTCTGCCTCCTGGGTTCAAGTGATTCTCCTGTCTCAGCCCCTTGAGTAGCTGGGATTACAGGCGTGCGCCACCACATCCAGATAATTTTCGTATTTTTAGTAAAGATGGGTTTTCACTATGTTGGCCAGGCTTGTCTCCAACTCCTGACCTCCAGTGATCCGCCCACCTCGGTCTCCCAAAGTGCCGGGATTACAGACGTGATCCACTGCACCTGGCGCCAAGTCAATGTCTTTTGAACTGTCGACCACCCTGCTTAAAGAAAGTGTGGGCTAGGTGCAGTGGCTCCCACCTGTAATTCCAGCACTCTGGGAGGCTGAGGTGGGTGGATTTCTTGAGCCCAGGAGATTGAGACTAGCCTGGGCAACATAGTGAGACCCTCATCTTTTTTTTTTTTTTTTTTTTTGAGATGGAGTCTGGCTCTGTTGCCCAGGCTGGAGTGCAGTGGTGAGATCTCAGCTTACTGCAAGCTCCACCTCCCGGGTTCACTCCATTCTCCTGCCTCAGCCTCCCAAGTAGCTGAGACCACAGGTGCCTGCCACCACGCCTGGCTAATGTTTTTGTATTTTTAGTAGAAATGGAGTTTCACCATGTTAGCCAGGATGGTGAGACACCCATCTTTACAAAAAAATAAAAACTTAGCCAGGTGTGGTGGCATGCACCTGTGGTCCCACTACTCAGGAGGCTGCAGCAGGAGGATCATCTGAGCCTGGAGAATTTGAGGCTGCAGTGAGCTATGATCACGCCACTGCACCCCAGCCAGGACAATAGAACAAGACCTTGTCTCAAACAAAAAAAGAAAATGTGTACCCAACTATGTGCATCTACTGAGAGTCTGCTCAGAATTCAGGGCCCTAAAGGACCACCTCAGCAATGAAAGGATCGGGAGGAAGGAGAGTGGTGCTTCAACTGTGTACAAAGTACTGCAGCCCGCTCACCTCCTCTCTTCTCCTGGATGGGAAGAAGGAGACAATGACAAAAGCTCTCTTTTCTTGTAAGCCATTTTCTCCCTTCCAGAGTGAGCCAAGCAGTCCTTTTGGTTCTAGATCTTGGTCCAGGTATTATTTTGCTCTGGGAGGCTCTGAGCAGCCTGGGAAGGGGAAGAGTTAGCTGACTAGAGCCTCGAGCCTTTAAGGCAGAGGGTGAGTGGGACCCTGGGTTGCATTCTGTGCATCCAGCCCAGGCCACCAAAGTCAAACGATAGAAGTAGGTGGGCTAGGCCGGGTGCGGTGGCTCACGCCTGTAATCCCAGCACTTTGGGAGGCCGAGACAGGCGGATCATGAGGTCAGGAGATCGAGACCATCCTGGCTAACACGGTGAAACCCCATCTCTACTAAAAAATACAAAAAACTAGCTGGGCGAGGTGGTGGGCGCCTATAGTCCCAGCTACTCGGGAGGCTGAGGCAGGAGAATGGCGTAAACCCGGGAGGCGGAGCTTGCAGTGAGCTGAGATCCAGCCACTGCACTCCAGCCTGGGTGACAGAGCGAGACTCCGTCTCAAAAAAAAAGAAGTAGGTGGGCTAAGGCTACTTTGCAAGGCCACACACCTCCCGGTGACCGCCCTAGCAGAGGCCCTTCCTTTTCTGATCCGAAGCCCCTTCATAGGTTCCCACATACTTGTTCTCATTTGGACAGTGCCTGGTTCAAAGTAGAAGCTCAAAGAATAATCAAAAAGGAACAACCCAGCCGGGCATGGTGGCTCACGCCTGTAATCCCAGCACTTTGGAAGGGCAAGGTGGGTAGATCACGAGGTCAAGAGATTGAGACCATCTGGCCAACATGGTGAAACCCCATCTCTACTAAAAATACAAAAATTAGCTGGGCGTGGTGGTGCACGCCTGTAGTCCCAGCTACTCGGGAGGCTGAGGCAGGAGAATCACTAGAACCTTGGAGGCGGAGGTTGCAGTGAGCTGAGATCGCGCCACTTAAGCCTGGCGACGAGCAAGACTCTGCCTCAAAAAAAAAAAAAGAACAACCCTCCCATACAATTGCTCTCAATGGGACAAAGTTCACCAGCAGGGGCTTGTAAGTGTGTTTCTTCCCAGGTTAAACATTCTTATTTTCTTCATCAGATGTTTGTAAAACTGTATGACGTTGTAAGACAGCTTCTAGAGTCCTCACCATCCTGGCCACCCTTCAAAAGGATGTGCTGCAACTCATCACTCTTTCTTAACATGTGGCTGTGGTGGCCTCCAGAACTGCAGGACAGTCTGCATGAGGCATGGCTGAGCGGAGCACGGCAGGGCTACAGCGTTTCCCCTGGTGCCAGATGCTGGGTTTCCAGTGATGAAACCTCAGCTAGTGCTGGCACTTTTCACCTTCAGGCATTTTTCACCTTCAGGACACCTTGAAAGGGGAAGGGTTTGCGTCTTATTCTTCAAAAGCTCTGACTCCTCTGCCATCTCCTTATGTCCAGGAGCCAGTTTCCCTATCCCCTTCCTGAGTGTCTTGGTGGCTGAAGAGCTTGAGACAGCGGAAACTTTGGGCTCTGAGTTATATTGCAGCCAGGAGGGAGGGCAGTCGCCCAGCAGGCTGCTTGGTGACAGGGAGGCAGAGAAGAGGCCTGTGAGAAGAGCTGCTGAAGCTTCACTGTCTGGATGTCTTAGAGGAACATCATGACCAGGGAGGGGTGCAAAGAAGTGTGGAGAGAAGGGAAGGGAACAGAGGCCAACCCAGGTGCCCGGCTGGCTGTGACTGCGGATCCCTTGTGCCTTCAGGCCCAGCCTTAGGGTATGACAGTGGTGCTTAACCACCGCCAGGAGCACAGCCACGTTTTAATGAGTGGTCAAGATATACTGTTACCAGAATGCCTATCAGATTCAGTTGGGCTCTGAGCTCACTGTGTGACCCAAGGCAGATGCAAAGGAAAGTTTTATTTATTTATTTATTTATTTATTTATTTATTTATTTAGAGACGGAGTCTTGCTCTGTCGCCCAGGCTGGACTGCAGTGGCGCGATCTCAGCTCACTGCAAGCTCCACCTCTCGGGTTCACGCCATTCTCCTGCCTCAGCCTCTCGAGTAGCTGGGACTACAGGTGCCCAGCACCACGCCTGGCTAATTTTTTGTATTTTTAGCGAAGACAGGGTTTACGGATGGTCTTGATCTCCTAACCTCGTGATCTGCCTGCGTCGGCCTCCCAAAGTGCTGGGATTACAGGTGTGAGCCACTGGGCCTGGCCGGGAAAGTTACTTCAAGAGTAACTTTCAAAGAAAGGTCACGTATCTCAGAACTTCCGGGAGCTTAGTCAGGGTAGTAAGAAGCTTTTCCCAAATTTGACTCTAGAGTTACAGGCCAGCCAGCTGACAAGAGTCACGATCATGAATGCCACATGGGGGACGCTGTGTCTTACAGCGATTATCCTTTTGCAATTACTATGTGATTTTAATTTCTTCAAGTGTGTTGCCAAAATCTACTGTTTAAAAGTATTTAAACACAATAAAATGGGACTAATTGGACCTGTGGGATTTCAAAGGACAGTGGAAGGGTCCCCATTACCAGATCTCCCTCCTAATGGCTCCCAAATGCCGCCGATTTCTAAATAAGCAGCAACATTTTTCATTTCACAATTAGAAAGGTTTTTAGAGAAGCGTAAAATGCAGGCCTCCCAAAGGGCTGGGAGGCTCATGCCTGTAATCCCAGCCCTTTGGGAGGTCAAGGCAGGAAGACTGGCTTGAGCCTAGGAGCAATACAGTGGAGACCTCATCTCTACAAAAAGTTTTCTTTCTTTTTTTTTTTTTTTTTTTTTTTTTTGAGACGGAGTCTTGCTCGGTAGCCCGGGCTGGAGTGCAGTGGCCCGATCTCAGCTCACTGCAAGCTCCGCCTCCCGGGTTTACAAAAAGTTTTAAAAATTAGCCTGGTGTGGTGGTGCGCGTTTGTGGTCCTAGCTACTTGGGAGGCTGAGCTGGGAGGGTCACTTGAGCCTGGGAGGTTGAGGCTGCAGTGAGCCAAGATTGTACCACTACATTCCAGCCTGGGCAACAGAGCAAGATCTTGTCTCAAAAAAAAATTCATAACAGATGTAATAGATTATTATAAATGAGTTTTAAAAGTTTTAAATCACTTTCATTCTGAACATGCAAAGGGAGAGTAGATTCCTCAGGGGGCAGGGGTAAGGTAGGGGCCAGAAGGCAAACACTGAGGGAAACAGGGAACAGAAAGAACAGCAAAAATAAGAACAAACAAGGCACAGAGTTTGGCCCATGATAAGCATTTAATAAAACTTAGCTATTATTATCATTGTTATTTTTCAGAAACAGGGTCTCACTCTGTCGCCCAGGTTGGAGGGCTATGGCCTGATCACAGCTCACTGCAGCCTCTAACTCCTGGGCTTAAGTGATCCTCCCACCTCAGCCACCGAGTAGCAGGGGACTACAGGTGTGTGCCACCACCGTGTCTGGTCCTTAGGTATTATTATTATTTTTGAGATGGAGACTCACTGTCGCCCAGGGTGGAGTGCAGTGACACAATCTTGGCTTACTGCAAATTCTGTCCCCCAGGTTCAAGCAATTCTCCTGCTTCAGCCTGCTGAGTAGCTGGGACTACAGGTGCCCGCCACCACGCCAGGCTAATTTTTGTATTTTTAGTAGAGACGAGGTTTCACCATGTTCAGGCTGGAGGTATTATTGTTAGTAGTAGTCGTATTTTTTTTTGGAGTTTCACTCTTTTTGCCCAGGCTGGAGTGCAATGGCACAATCTCAGCTCACCGCAACCTCCACCTCCTGGGTTCAAGTCATTTTTCTACCTCAGCCTCCTGAGTAGCTGGGATTACAGGCATGCGCCACCATGCCCAGCTAATTTTTTGTATTTTTAGTAGAGACAGGGTTTCTCCATGTTGGTCAGGCTGGTCTCGCACTCCCAATCTCAGGTGATCCGCCCACCTTGGCCTCCCAAAGTGCTGGGATTACAGGCGTGAGCCACCGCACCTGGCTTATTATTATTGAGACGGAGTCTCGCCGTGTTGCCCAGGGTGGAGTGCAGTGGCATGATCTCGGCTCACTGCAACCTCTGCCTCCTGGGTACAAGTGATTCTCCTGCCTCAGCCTCGCAAGTAGCTGGGATTACAGGTGTGTGCCACCATGCTTGGCTAATTTTTGTATTTTTAGCAGTGATGGGGTTTTGTCATGTTGGTCAGGCTGGTCTTGAACTCATGATCACAGGTGACCCACCTGCCTTGCCCTCCTAAAGTACTGGGAATACATGCATGAGCCACTGTGCTCGGCCGAAGTATTATTTTTTGATTGAGCACCTCTTGTGTGCCAGGCATATATTTTACATGTTTTATTTGACTATTTCAACAGCCCTGTGAGGTAGACATTGTTTTTTGAATGTATGGCTAAAGACACAGCGTTTGGAATATTGTTCTTGTCACTTGTTAGCAAGTGGTAGAACCAGGACTTCAGCGAAGATACTTGCTCCAAAGACATTTGCAAAACCACTGACACTGTGCAAACTGACACAGGCAGAAAACAAACTTGAGGGACTTCTTAGTTTTGCTGAGAGTTGGGTATATTTGTACCCAAGAAGTGCTGGATAAAAGAGAGTTTATACGTGTGGGCCTTATGGAAAACTGTGGTATTAGTAGAAGAGTAGTTTCAAGGTGAGTATTTTTTTTTTCATTTTGCAGAAGAAAGAACACCTGTATTATTCATTCTTGATGGTATTTGTTATGTCATTTTTATACTGTTATATAGATTGTATTTATTGAGCCAAGAAAGTTCATCTTTAATCCCTTTGTTCTTTAGTCTGACAGCAAGGGTCACATTTTCCATAATTTGCTCCAGGCCAGGGAAATGAATGCTGATCCCTGATCTGTGTGTGTGTGTGTGTGTGTGTGTGTGTGTGTGTTTGTGTGTGTGAGAGAGAAAGCACGCGCGCGAGAGAAAGCGTTTAAAAAATGTTATGTATAGGCAGGACACAGTGGCTCGTACCTGTAATCCCAGCACTTTGGGAGGCTGAGGCGGGTGGATCACCTGAGGTCAGGAGTTCGAGACCAGCCTGACCAACATGGAGAAACCCCGTCTCTACTAACAATACAAAATTAGCCGGCGTGGTGGCACATGCCTGTAATGCCAGCTACTGGGGAGGCTGCAGCAGGAGAATCGCTTGAACCTGGGAGGCGGAGGTTGTGGTGAGCTAAGATTGCGCCATTGCACTCTAGCCTGGGCAACAAGAGTGAAATTCCGTCGCAAAAAATAAAAAAATAAAAAAATAAAGGGCCGGGCGCGGTGGCTCAAGCCTGTAATCCCAGCACTTTGGGAGGCCGAGACTGGAGGATCACGAGGTCAGGAGATCGAGACCATCCTGGCTAACACGGTGAAACCCCGTCTCTACTAAAAGATACAAAAATATAGCCGGGCGAGGTGGCGGGCGCCTGTAGTCCCAGCTACTCAGGAGGCTGAGGCAGGAGAATGGCGTAAACCCGGGAGGCGGAGCTTGAGTGAGCTGAGATCCGGCCACTGCACTCCAGCCTGGGTGACAGAGCGAGACTCCCTCTCAAAAAAAAAAAGAAGAAGAAGAAAAAAAAGTTACATATACATTTTGGCCAGGCGTGGTGACTCACGCCTGTAATCCCAGCACTTTGGAGAGGCCAAGGTGGGCAGATAACCTGAGGTCAGGAGTTGGAGACCAGCCTGGGCAACATGGTGAAACCTCGTCGCTACTAAAAATACAAAATTAGATGGGCACGGTGGCAGCGCCTGTAATCCCAGCTACTCAGGAGTCTGAGGCAGGAGAATTGCTTGAACCTGGGAGGCGGAAGTTGTAGTGAGCCCAGATCACACCACTGCATCCCAGCCTGGGCGACAGAGCGAGACTCCGTCTCTCTTTTTTTTTTTTTTTTTTGAGACGGAGTCTCGCTCTGTCGCCCAGGCTGGAGTGCAGTGGCCGGATCTTAGCTCACTGCAAGCTCCGCCTCCCGGGTTCACGCCATTCTCCTGCCTCAGCCTCCTCCGGAGTAGCTGGGACTACAGGCGCCCGCCACCTCGCCCGGCTAGTTTTTTGTATTTTTTTAGTAGAGATGGGGTTTCATCGTGTTAGCCAGGATGGTCTCGATCTCCTGACCTCGTGATCCGCCCGTCTCCCAAAGTGCTGGGATTACAGGCTTGAGCCACCGGGCCTGGCGGAGACTCCGTCTCAAAAAAAAAAAAAAAAAAAAAAAAAAAAAAAAGTTATGCACATATTTTAAAGTAACTCTGTCTAGAAATTTTAAATTTTGAAGGGCCATATTCTTCCTTTGATCTCTCCATAGTATTTAACACAATAGTGAGCACTAAACTGAAGTGCAATACTAATTACATTGAATGAAGATTATCTTTTAAGGTACTTTAAGACATAAATGCAGTTTTATTAAAGTTTTCAAAATTAAGTTTCGGAGTGCTTATAAAATAGCATCAAATAATGCTGATCTTAATACTTTTATTAAATGCATTTTACATATATAATATATATATAATCTTTTTGAGACAGGGTCTCACTTTGTCACCCAGGCTGTCGTGCAGTGGTGCAATCTCGGCTTCCTGCAACCTCTGCCTCCCGGGGTTCGAAGGATTCTCGTGCCTCAGCCTCCAGAGTAGCTGGGACCACAGTTAAGTGCATTTATATTTATTCAAACATGAGGCAACTATTCTTGTTTTAGTTACTTTTAAATTAAAATTTAATTTTCTTTTGTTAAAGCCGAGTTTCGCTATGCTCAGGCTGGAGTCCACAGGCATGATTATAGCTCACTGCAGCCCCCAGCTCCTGGTCTCCAGGGATCCACCCGCCTCAGCCTCCGGAGTAGCTGGGACTACACGCCACGCTTGGCTTACTTTTTTTAAAATAAAAAAAGTCTAGGTAGCATTTGTCAAAATTTATAAAATAAGGCCAAGTGTAGTGGCTGATGCCTGTAATCCCAACACTTTGAAAGGCAGAGGCAGGAGGATCACTTGGAGCCAAGAGTTCGAGATGAGCCAGGGCAACAAAGCGAGACTCCTACACTCAAAAAAAAAGTCACAAATGAGCTGGGCACGGTGACGGGTACCTGTAGTCACTAGCTACTCGGGAGGCTGAGGCGAGGCATGGAATTTCAGAATTTAACTCGGTCCAACATTTTTTTTTTGACAATAGTCACAGAATCAGGAATTCTTAAGTCTGAAACGGATTAGAAAACTTTTGCAGACAAACTGCTGAGCCCTTGCGGAAGAGTGGCTGCTATTCCTAACCATATGGGGCCTCTAATGCTGCAAATCAAGGAAAAAAGAATGCTGCTTTTTTTGTTGTTGTTTTGTTAACCACACGTGTGAAGAGTCACACAATCAGCTATGCTATTTCTTTGCACAAGCTGGAAAAAGGAGAGTATGAAGTTTCGTTGTTAACAGGACATCCATTTAACAGGGGGCGGAAGGCTGTGAATTGTTCTTCCCTAAGTTAAAATGACGCTATCCAGTCCTTTCTCCATAGACAACTGAATAAGAGATCCTCTGTCTGGGATGTCACCATCGCGGCCACTCCGGTGACCGTTTTCCCGGGGAGCTGCGCGGGTCGGTGGTGCCAGCGCCTCTGTGCTCCCGGCGGCTTTCCCTGTAAGACATAATGGGACTGGGACGTCCACTTCCGGCTCAAACGAAGTTCAGACGGCTCGCTAGCGGCGCGGTGCCCGGGTGCTGAGGCCGTCCCGAGCCAGGAGACTGGAGGCCTAGGCCCGGCACTGTGGGCATCGTGGGCACCGTGGCGCGGTGCGGGCCGGGGGCGGAGGTCTCCCGGGGTGGCGGCGCCTGGGGTGCGAGCAGGTGGCTCGGGCAGGCGGCGGCTCCGGTGGCGGGCGGCGCGGCGGCCCGCGGTGGGGCGTGGGGCACGCGAGCCCTAAGCCGGGAAGGAGGGCGGCCGAGGGGCGCCAACGGCCGGCGGCGGGGGCCGGGGCGGTAGCGCCGGCCGGGGAGGCGCCGCTCGCCGCGCCGGGTCACGTGGCGCGGTCACGTGGCGCGCAGCCGGGCCGGCGGCGGTGGCGGGGGAGGGGGGCGGAGACTCGGCCGAGACGCTGGGGGAGGCGGCGGCGGCGGCGGCGGCGACGCGGGGCTGCCGGAGGCGGAGAGGCGCGGAGGAGCCGCTGGGGCTGCCGCCACGGCCGCCCGGAGGTGAGCGGGCGCCGGGCCGCTGTCGCCGCC
>NC_037671.1:107840880-107847832 GCF_003255815.1 Theropithecus gelada | reverse complement strand
TGTCGCCGCCGCGGCGGGCTGGGCGCCGCGCAGTCCCGCGGGAGGGGGCGCCGGCCCGAGCGCCGTCCCTGCCCCGCCGGGCGTGTGTCCCCCTGCGGCGGGCCCCGGGGTCGGCGCGGCGGGCTTGGTGAGCGCGGCGGGCGGGGGTCGGGGCGGCGGCTGCGGGAGTCTCGGGAGGGGGCGGCGCGAGGGGGCGTCTGACCCGGGCCCGGCGGCCGTGGCCGCTGCTTGGCTGTGGGAGCCTTTTGTCTCCGCGTGTGAGAAAATGGGGCGAAAGCTGAGCGCGGGGCGGGCGTGCGTGTGGGGTGGTGCGTGTGGTGTGTGTGTGAGATCGGGAGGCGTTTGGCTTGGAGCCATTTTTTTTTCTTAATTGTGGAGACAGAAAATCCCTGAAAACGGTTTCCCCAGGGAGACTGGGCTGCGCTCCTCCTCTTCCTCCCCGGCGTCGGGCCCTAGCGGCTTCCCCGGCCGCGCCGCCACCTCCCCTGCCGGGCCGGTCTCCCCAGCCCGCCCGCCCCACCTTCCGCGAAGCCCCCGGGCAAGCCGGGTGTCTGCAGAGCGGGCCCGGTCACCTGTCGTGGCAGCTGCATGGAAATCCCGGCGCTTCTGCTGTCTGGAGTCTGTGCTGTTTCCTCTGGCAAATCACGGAGATTCTGCTCCCAGCACCAACCCTTCCTCTTTGCCATGCGCTCCACAACACGGAGCAGGACGCCGATTCCAAAGTTTGACCCGCTTGGGATAATTAGCTGGAAGGTGTCTACTTCTTCCTGTGGTGACACCGCTTCAGGGGTGGGAAGGTGAGGGTGGCCTGGCTTTGTGGAAGGAAGTGAGGGTGACACAGCCCTCTACGGGGTTGATGTCCGTTAGGGACCTATTCCTTCTACCTGCTGAACTGCCCTTGTCATCAGAAAGTCTCTTAAGACTTTCCCGTCGGGGATAATCAACTCCCCTCGCCAGGAACTGTCTCCTGCATCTCTTTGGGGTCTCCCCCCACCCCCCTTTTGTTTTACAGTAGTTCAGCACCTTAAGGATATCCATTAAGTCATTGCCATCGGCAGGTTTATGAAAAAGCACAGAGGAAGTTATTTCGAAGGTTTTGAAGAACATAAAAACCCGTTGTAGGGGTGGGTGTGAGTGCCTTCCTTTGTGCCTCTTCCTCCGTGTCTGGGGTCTCCATTTCTCAGTTGAAGTTCTTGCAGACAAACCCGGTGGGAATGGTGCCGTGGTCCTGGAAAGTTCTCCCCGGGCTCCGCAGCGCCAGATTGCTGGGGTGTGAGATCGTGATGGATGACAAGTGATAGGGCACCTTGCACATAGCCAGGCTGCAATCCAGAGAGGCCACGGGCAGACTCATCTCGCGTTGTGCAGTGATAGCCACGTTCTGAATGGGAGAGTCACAAGTGTCCTGTCTTCTAGTGAAGTCTTCGTTAGATAACTGGCATGAAAGTGCTGATATGAATAAATTGTGAATAGCTAAATTTGATGTGTAGTTCCTCAGTTGGAAGAATAGTACTTAATTTGTATGAAAGTTGTTAGACGATGTGAATTTCCTTTAAGAATTTTAAGAGCTGTATATTAGGGCTGTGGAAGTAGCAGGTTTATTTATTTTTGGTTTTGTTTTTTACATTATGTGGGGAGGTGTTGGCTTCCAAAGTTAAAGTCCGTAGTGCTGAATTAGAGGGAGGAATATGGGGAAAAATGTTTTCAACACAATGGAACTTTCATACATGGAAGATGATTAGGAAGTCATGATTACTTCCCGTGGTTGAGAAATACGAACTTTATGCATTTACTATTGTTTATTTTAAAATAATGTCCTCTTCATTTAGAAAGTTTGTGTGTATAAATCATATTTAAATCATATTTACCTTTCAGCCTTGCATATGGAGTTCTAAGAGTGCTAGTTTGGTTATTCACAGTTTTTTACCTACCAAAACTCTGAATAGAAAAAGATTTTTAACCCATAAAGCAATGTGTGGTACCTGAAGCCTGTTTTAAATGGAATCATCCAACATTGACGCTGAGATGGCGAGTAATGAAAGAAGGGTCAGGCCAAATTTCAGCCCTCTCACTGGATAGTTTATAGGACAGTGGGAAGCCCAGGTTTTCTTTTTGATTTTGCTATAGATTCCAGTATCTGAATTCAGGAAGGTTTGTGGAGTGGCTACCATGTACATGGCTAAGCTAGGTGGGAATGTTTCTTCATCTCTTCTACTCATTTACAGCATCAACTAACAATCTCCTGGAGAGAGTGAAGATAGAGTGGCTCAACTATGCATGTGATTTGTAAAACGCATTTAAACATTGAGTTTAAACGCATTTCTCTTAAGAAATGCTGTGATTTAGTTACTGCATGGGTTTCTGTTTAGGATTCTGTGAAGCATTTCAGTATTACCAAAAGCCTTACAGAAATTGTACATTTGTCTCTAGTTGAGACTGCATGGAATATGTAATTAAAATGTCAAATTTTTAAAATTTGGCTGAGATAGTGTTAATTTAGTTTCTAAATTCTAACATACTAATTTTTTTGTGGTAGAATGTGCATGCCATAAAATTTATCACCCTGGCTGGGTGGGGTGGCTCACGCCTATAATCCCAGTACTTTGGGAGGCTGAGGCAGGTGGATCCCTTTAGGCCAGGGGTTCGAGACCAGCCTGGCCAACATGGTGAAACCCTGTCTGTACATGGTGAAACCCTGTCTGTACTAAAAATACAAAAATTAACCACTCATTGTGGCACACACCTGTAATCCCAGCTACCTGAGAGGCAGAGGTGAAAGAATTGCTTGAACCTGGGAGGCTGAGGTTGCTGTAAGGTTGCAGTGAGCAGAGGTTGCACCACTGCACTCCAGCCTGGATGACACAGTGAAACTCTGTCTCAAAGAAAAAGAAAAAAAATTTTAAGTGTATGGTTCAGTGGCATTAAGTACATTCATGTTATCATGCAACCATCACTTCTGTCTAGAACTTTGTTCAGATTCCCAAACTGAAACTCCAGACCTGTTAAACCCAAACTCCTTGTTTTCCCCTCCCTGCATCCCTTGGAACTCACCCCTCTATTTTCTTTTTTTTTTTTTTTTTTTGTTTTTGAGACGGAGTCTCACTCTGTTGCCCAGGCTGGAGTGCAGTGGCCGGATCTCAGCTCACTGTAAGCTCCGCCTCCCAGGTTCACGCCATTGTCCTGCCTCAGCCTCCCGAGTAGCTGGGACTACAGGCCCCCGCCACCTAGCCTGGCTAGTTTTTTGTATTTTTAGTAAAGACGGGGTTTCACCGTGTTAGCCAGGATGGTCTCGAACTCCTGACCTCGTGATCTGCCCGTCTCGGCCTCCCAAAGTGCTGGGATTACAGGCTTGAGCCACCACGCCCGGCCTCACCCTTCTATTTTCTATCTCTACGAATTTGACGACTCTAGGTACCTCATATAAGTGGAATCACACAGTAATTGCCCTTTCATGACTGGCTTATTTCACTTAGCATGATGTCCTCAGGGTTCATCCATGTTATAGCATATGTCAGCATTTGCATCCTTTTGTTCTTGCTGTTGTTTATAGAGACAAGGTCTCATTATGTTGCCCAGGCTGGTCTTGAACTCTTGGGCTCAAGCAGTCCTCCCAGCTAGGCCTCCCGAAGCGCCCGGTTTACAGGCATGAGCCACCACGCCCAGCCGAATTCCCATCCTTCTGAAAACTGAATAATATCCCGTTGTATGTATATACCACATTTTGTTAATAAATGTTTTAGATTTTTGTATACTAAGTGTTAGTAACTGTGGTACTTCATGATGATCAGGAACCTTGTATTTGACCTTAGTGAAAAGACCATGAGGCAATGATCAGGAACTCTGACTAGAAGTTATAGAACACTTGTTTTATTAAAACAAATTTAATTAAATGAGTTAAAACAAATTAGTTATTTAATGCATAGAAACTCTTTAAAATAAGGATCCATGGGGGATAAAACCAATAAGTGTGTTAAATCCTTGGTGGGTCCTATCACTTCCCTTCTATGTGGATGATGACATTTACAGCACATCTTTCTGAAGTTGCGACTGATGCAGATGTTGTTGTTTTTAATTCCAGCTAATGTTACAGTGGTGGTATATTTTGCTGAATGGAAAGGTATATTCATTTATAGGACTCCTTTAAAATTCAATAAATCTTAAAGGAAAGTATAGGTAAATGTTAATAGCATTCCAGTATGGGAAAAGTCTTTCTAAGCTTAACAGCAAATAGAAACCTATAAAGTAAAAGATTTGACAGCAGTTTTTACAGCGTATGTTATTTTCAGTGTCTGTATAGTGAAGAATGGCAGGAGCAAAAAGACAAATGACAAACTGGAAAAATATGTGCAACATATATTAAGCATCTCAATTTATATAGAGCCATAAAAATCAATGAGAAAAAGATGAACAGTTCATTAGAAAAATGGGCTAAGGACATGAACAGATCTTTTTTTCTTTACATTTCAACTTTTTATCATGGAAATCTTTTTTTTCTTGTGGCCATTCATTTAGTTAAGTGAAGAACATCAGTGTATTAAGAAGGTCCCTCTTTATCACATGATATTTCTTAGCAGATATTTTGGAATGCTCAGAAGATTCCACTTCCAGTCACCTAAGGCCTCCTAAGACATAATTTAAAGTGGGACTTGAACAGAAGTGTCTTCAGACTCTAACTGAAATAGTAGAAGTAGTTTTTGTTTAAATCCTGGAAAACCTCAGATAAGGTTTGTGAAACTGAAAAAAGATCCAATCAGCACACACAGATAAAGGATACAACAGATACCAAGATGGGTAAATGCCCAATTTTTTTTTTTTTTTTTTTTTTGAGATAGGGTCTTGCTCCGTCACCCAAGCTGGAGTGCAATGGCCCCATCTTGGCTCACTGCAAGTTCCGCTTCCCAGGTTCAAGCAATTCTCCTGCCTCAGCCACTTGAGTAGCTGGGACTACAGGTAAATGCCACCACACCCAGCTAATTTTTGTATGTTTAGTAGAGACAGGGTTTCACTGTGTTGGCTAGTTTGGTCTTGAACTCCTGACCTCATGATCCACCCGCCTTGGCCTCCCAAAGTGCTGGGATTGATTACAGGCGTGAGCCACCACGCCTGGCCGTATTTTCAGTCCTTATAATCTGTACAAAGCTATGAGGCAACCAGTAGACCATATCTTACTAGGCAGACTTTGAGGAAGATGTTTCCCATTTGAAATACAAGAAATTATTTATGAAAATATGGAGATGAAGAGGGAGAAGTTCTGTGCTTCTTGCTGTATTTACCTTTATTATATTCCTTTTTTTTTTTGAGACAGAGTCTCGCTCCTGTCTGGAGTGCAGGAGCCGGATCTCAGCTCACTGCAAGCTCTGCCTCCCGGGTTCACGTCATTCTCCTGCCTCAGTCTCCCGAGTAGCTGGGACTACAGGTGCCCGCCACCACACCCCGCTAATTTTTTTGTATTTTTAGTGGAGACGGGGTTTCATTGTGTTAGCCAGGATGGTCTCGATCTCCTGACCTCATGATCCACCTGCCTCGGCCTCCCAAAGTGCTGGGATTACAGGCGTGAGCCACTGCGCCCAGCCTGCTGTTTCTTTTTTTGTTGCTGGAGCCCCTGCAGGTTTCTGGTGTCTTGGGGGTATGATGTTACTTGTAGAGGCAGATAGTGTCGCTGCACTGCCAGGTCCTGGGGAGGTGGGTGGGCTGCTCACGGTTTTACTGGCATCCAGTTCAGATGAAGCTCCTGCAGTTGCACCCTGGGTCCCTTTTCCAATCTGATCCTTCTTTTTACCTTTCCTCCTTCCCCAGATAGAACATTCTCGCATTGGCAGCCATCTTTCTGGATCTGGGGTAACTTTTGGGTCATAAATCTTTTTTTTTTTTTTTTTTGAGACGGAGTCTCGCTCTGTCACCCGGGCTGGAGTGCAGTGGCCGGATCTCAGCTCACTGCAAGCTCCGCCTCCCGGGTTTACGCCATTCTCCTGCCTCAGCCTCCCGAGTAGCTGGGACTACAGGCGCCCGCCACCTCGCCCGGCTAGTTTTTTGTATTTTTTTAGTAGAGACGGGGTTTCACCATGTTAGCCAGGATGGTCTCGATCTCCTGACCTTGTGATCCGCCCGTCTCGGCCTCCCAAAGTGCTGGGATTACAGGCTTGAGCCACCGCGCCCGGCCCATAATTCTTAGGCAGTTTTCCCTTGTTTTTCTTTTTCAAATCTCCCTTTCCTTGTTCCTTTGGTTGACTATCTCTAGTAACTTTTCCACCCTTCCAAATGTACGTGGCACCAGGAGAATTTTCAAGAGCCTCAACATCTACTTTTAGAGACATACTATCTAATGATGGCAAGTGTTTACTAAGAGCTTTGCCTTTCTCTGCATCTACAAGTGAGTAAGCAGAAATAAGCCGTGCCAGGGTGTGAATATCTTTTGGATTTTGTTTCCATAGCTGTTCTAGGTCACTAATTGCCTCCTCCTCCTGCCTATATTTGAGCTTGAAGTTTGCAGCTTCTCTTATCAAGGACAAATGAGCAGGAGATTTGGGCTGATGGTTTTGATACCACCGGATAGCTTGTGTGAAGACATCAGTGGTACTATTAATATCTTCTTTGTGGCAATACATGGTCGCTAATGCAGACCCCATGCCTGGCTTCTGCTTTAACTCCTCTATGCTTCTCAATATTAGACATGCTAAGAAATAGTCTCCTGAGAAATTTTCAACTGTGCCATGGTCAGCTTAATTTCATCTGCATTTTCTTGATGCTGATCTGAAAATTCCTGAAGCAGCTCTATTGCTTTTGTGTGCTGCTTTTCACACAGAGCTGGGCGGCTTGGATTAACACAGGTAAGAGATGCTCAGGACTGTGAGACTGTAAACAGGCAGATATTTTGAGGCAGTGTTTGGCCTGGTTTGTGTACATAGCAAGTAATGCCTTGTTAAATTCTTTTTTTTTTTTTTTTTTTTTTTTT
>NC_037671.1:107751083-107840785 GCF_003255815.1 Theropithecus gelada | reverse complement strand
TTTTTTTTTTTTTTTTTTTTTTTTTTGAGACGGTGTCTCGCTCTGTCACCCAAGCTGGAGTGCAGTGGTGTGACCTCGGCTCATTGCAACCTCTACCTCCCCGGTTCAGGCGATTCTTCTGCCTCAGCCTCCCGAATAGCCGGGACTACAGGCATGCGCCATCATGCCCGGCTAATTTTTGTATTTTTAGTAGAGACGGGGTTTCACCATATTGGCCAGGCTGGTCTCGAACTCCTGACCTTGTGATCTGCCTGCCTCTGCCTCCCAAAGTGCTGGGGTTACAGGCATGAGCCACCACGCCTGGCCAGCTTTGTTAAATTCTATAGCTTGTAGTTGTTTCTTGGAAAGCTTAAACTCTACTCTTTCCGCATTTGTTAATTTCACTTTTTTCTTGGCGTCAAAGACATTTTGGTCCTTGTTAATGGTAATGATGTTATTTGCAATTACAGTTAGTAACCGCACATCGGTTGGTTTTAGTTTTATTATTTGATTGTAAAGTTGCAAAGCCTCCTCAGTTTGACCCTGAAGCTGCAGGATATAGGCCATCTGACCATGAATGATAGCCAGTCCTGCCTGTGGGTCTTCCTCAGTCCCATCAGTGTCTTCTGATAATGGATGGTGGCAAAGACCTTCAGCTTTTCCTAGGATTTTCATGGCCTGATTCAGCTGGCCATGGATCAGTGCGCATGCAGTGTTGTAGCACAGCTCATGTGTGCCTTCTTGGAAGCCCAGGCTCTCTGGAGCCACTTTTTCCCCGTTGCTTTGAGCTGCAACAAGCTGAAGGGTTTGTTTTCCTCTCCTCATCATAATCATCGTGGGAGTTTCAGACGAGATCTCTTCATGCTGCTAAGCATTCATCATAGCATTCCAAACGGTGTAACACTGGTCTGTAAAGCTCCTTCAGTTTGTCTGTCTGCTGGTTGGCACTTTCTGTTGTCTTCAAGGCATTCTCAATTCTGTTCAGCCTGTACTAGCAATACGCCTTTTCAAAGGAGAGAGAATTAATTGGCTAACAGTTTGGTGCGAGTATTGATGACATTCAAGGCTTCCCTGAAACTTCCATTCTGGATAAGGCATACCACTTTACAGTGCAGGCCAGTTACATCATCTTTGTTGATCTGCAGTATCTTATTGACAGTCTTGAGAGCGCTCATGAGGTTGCCGTTCTGGCCTTACCAGTTTGTTTCACTCCAAAGTGCAGGCACTGAAACTCCACCCCACTGCTCACTGTCGCCCAGGCTGGAGTGCAGTGGCACGATCTCGGCTCGCTGCAACCTCCACCTCCCGGGTTCAAGCGATTCTCCTTGCCTCAGCTTCCCAAGTAGCTGGGATTACAGGTGTCCGCCACAACACCCGGCTAATTTTTTTGCTGTTTTTAGTAGAGACAGGGTTTCACTATGTTGGTCGGTCTGGTCTCGAACTCCTGACTCCATGATCCGCCTGCCTCGGCCTCCCAAAGTGCTGGGATTGCAGACATGAGCCACTGCACCCGGCCTATTGTGGAAATTTTTAAACATTGCTAACAGTGGAGACTAGTGTAATAAAGCACTGTATCTTGCCCAGCTTTGGCAATTTTAAAACATAACCAATGTTCTTTGAGCAATACCTCTCATGTCCCTCCCCTTAGATGATTTTATTTAATTTATTTTCTTTTTTTGAGATGGAGTCTTGCTCTGTCACCCAGGCTGGAGTCCAGTGGTGCAATCTCGGCTCACTGCAAGCTCTGCCTCCTGGGTTCACGCCATTCTCCTGCTTCAGCCTCTCAAGTAGCTGGAACTACAGGCGCCCACCACCTCGCCCAACAAATTTTTTTTTTTTTTTTTTGTATTTTCAGTAGAGATGGGGTTTCACCGTGTTAACCAGGATGGTCTCCATCTCCTGACCTCATGATCCGCCTGCCTTGGCCTCCCAAAGTGCTGGGATTACAGGCATGAACCACCGCACCCGCACCCTCTTGGATTATTTTAAAGCAAATCAAGCTGTCATATAATTTTGTCTGTAAATATTTTAGTATATGTCTCTAAAAGAAAAAGACCCCTTAAAATACTTACAATACTATTATCTTACCTTAAAATTTTTTTTCTTAGTATCATCAAATATCCAATGAATACTCCTTGACTGCAGTATATATTTGTGTGTGTGTGTGTGGGGGCGTGTACGTTTCTGTGTGTTTACATCATATCATATATATTTATATATATATGATTGAATTAAGATCCAAATAAGGTCCATACATTGCAATTGGATGGTTTAAAGTCTCTTTTAACCTATAGGTTCTCTATCTTTTTTTTTCTTTGCAAGTTTTTATTAAAGAAACTGAATTTTACTCTTTGCATCCTTATAATGTAAAATATGTTCTTTTATTTCTTGTGTTTCCTATACATTAGTAGTTCATTGTAGAGCCTTAATCAAAAGAATCCAATTTTATTTTTTTGTGAGGGCAGGATTATTTTCATCAGGAAGTCTGATTTCTTTCTTTTTGTGAATTAGCAACCATTCTTGAATGTTAACTTGGTCCATGAGTTCAGGAGGGATTACAATGTGGTTACATCCTATCATTTAGTTATTAGCTGAAATATATATTTGTGTATGTGTGTATGTGTGTGTAGAAATTCTACTTTGTCAATTATTTGGTTACCTTGAGGTATAGAGTATATAGAAAGGGTGTGAAAAGTGTCTGATTATTTCCCTTGATTTACCAGTTTTGAAAGTTATGATTTGGCCCCCTAGCATCCTCTGGTGGTGGTGGTGGATGAGGGTTTTTAATTTTAATTTTTTCGCATTACATTATGAACTCCTATTTTAGCATATGTGGTGTGTTTCAGTCCATTGCAGTTACTGTCCTTTTGATGCTCAAATTGCCCCCTCTTTGGGCAGTGGAGGCTTATTTAGGTTGGCCCCTGAGTCCTTCTGACGTATCTCTAGTAATCTCAGAGCTTCCTTGCTTTATGGTATGATGAGATGTTTCAGGTTCATCCTGTATACTTTCTGTTTCAGACATGGAATCAGAGCAGACTGTTTTTAAAAGAAAAAAAAAAGGAAAATTAAATGTGCAATAAACAAAATGTTCAGTTTTACTAGTCATTAAATAAATAGAATTCAGAGCAAAAGTAGATACCATTTGTTATGGACTGTGTGTTTGAGCCCCGCCACCCCCCTTCATATGTTGAAGTCCTAAGTCCCAGTATGATGGTATTTGGAAGTGGGGTCTGTAGGAGGTAATTAAGGTTAGATGAAGTCATAAGTGTGGGGGCCCTCATATGGGATTAGTGTCCTTAGAAGAAGAGACAATCAGAATGTTTGCTTTTTCTCTCCCCATGTGAGCACACAGCAGGATGGCAGCTGCCTACAAGCCAGGAGAAAAAGCCTCAGAATGAAACCTACCTTACTGGTACCTTGATCTTAGACTTTTAGCCTCCAGAACTTCAAGAAATAGATTCCTGTTGTGGCTGGGCATGGTGACTCATAGCACTTTGGGAGGCTGAGGTGAGAGGATCACTTGAGCACAGGAGTTTGAGACCAGCCTGGGCAACATAGTGAGACTTTGTCTCTATTTGTTTGTTTGTTTATTTATTTATTTATTTATTTATTTATTTTTTGAGACGGAGTCTCGCTCTGTCACCCAGGCTGGAGTACAGTGGCCGGATCTCAGCTCACTGCAAGCTCTGTCTCCCAGGTTTATGCCATTCTCCTGCCTCAGCCTCCCGAGTAGCTGGGACTACAGGTGCCTGCCACCTCGCCCGGCTAGTTTTTTTGTATTTTTAGTAGAGACGGGGTTTCACTGTGTTAGCCAGGATGGTCTCGATCTCCTGACCTCGTGATCCTCCAGTCTCGGCCTCCCAAAGTGCTGGGATTACAGGCTTGAGCCACCGCGCCCGGCCTGTTTATTTTTTATTTAAATAATAATAATTTAAAAACCCGTAAAATAAGCATAAAATAAATTTCTGTTGTTTAAGCCACTCAGTCTGTGGCTTTATGGCAGCCTGAGCAGACTAAGACAGTATTTTTTAATGATTATGTTGGCAATATAATTTAGACAGAATTTTTTTATTTTTTTGGAGACAGGGTCTCACTTTGTCACCCAGGCTGGAGTGCAGTGGTGCAATCATGCTTACTGCAGCATAGCCTCCCAGGTTCAAGCAATCCTCCTCCTTTAGCCTCCTGAGTAACTGGGACTACAGGCATATATCACCATACCTGGTCAATTAAATTTTTTTTTTTTTTTGTAGAGATGAAGTCTCACAATGTTGCTCAGGCTGGTCTTGAACTCCTGGGCTCAAGGGGTCCTCCTGCCTTGGCCTCCTGAAGTGTTGGGGTTACAGGTGTGAGCCACCACACCCGGCCTAGACCCAGTTTAGACCTTTATGGATTTGAAGTGATTTGGTAAAGTTTAATATACGGTATCACGTTATGATGACTTCTGCTGTTCCTTCTCTTGGTAATCTTATTATTTGGGCATCTCCTGTTGGGGAATGCGAATGATAAGGATGATGGTAATTCTCGGTGCTGGTGCAGATGAAGGGAGGTATGTCCTCTCAGCCTAAATAAACATTGATGCACTCATTCCAGATAGCTGCTGTTATATATCACAATGCAAAGTGTGCATAGCCTTCTACCCAGAAAGTCCACATTTAGTAGGAATTTATCCTGAAGAAATAATAGGAAATGTTAGAACAGATATGTGTGCATAGTAAAGAACAGCAAATAACCTTAGATAAGGAATGATTTAGATAGATTATATTATCTTCCTTGCATGCAGCCATTGAAAGTGATGACATGCATTTATAGTAACCAATCTGGAAAGATACCCATAATATATTATTGAGTGAAAAAGATGGGTTCCATAAACATAGGCACAGCACTTAGAAACATATAGGCACAGAAGATGCTGAACAACTAGGCTTTGAAGGCTGAGCTCAGAGGAACTTCAGAAACCACCTGATAAATGTTTGTTTAGGTCACCATGGTCTCAAAGACCGCACCAACTGCTTTAATTCTCCTGTCATAAGATTCAGATTTCCTGGACTGAGCATATGATTGACCTTGGGTAATTTGCCTACCCCTTGCGGGGTGGGGGGTGTGTGTGTGTGGGTGTGTGTGTGTATACTACTCTCAATTGACATTTCCATAAAGACCATATAGAATGTGGACGGACTCACAAGGAGAGTTGAGGTTATTTTAACCAAAGAAAGGGGAAGACATGCCAGGAAGACAAGGAGATGGATGCTCACTACCTATTTAGCTAAAATTATATACATTCTGGGTGGCTCTTGCCTGTAATCCCAGCACTTTGGGAGGCCGAGGCGGGCGGATCACAAGGTCAGGAGATTGAGACCATCCTGGCTAACACGGTGAAAGCCCGTCTCTACTAAAAATACAAAAAATTAGCCGGGCGTGGTGGCAGGTGCCTGTAGTCCTAGCTACTCAGGAGGCTGAGGCAGGAGAATGGCGTGAACCCAGGAGGCAGAGTTGGCAGTGAGCCGAGATCGCACCACTGCATTCCAGCATAGGCGACAGAGCGAGACTCTGTCTCAAAAAAAAAAAAAAAATTAAATACATTCTTTGCTCAGAAACATTAATCACCACATCTCCATAAAATTACTGCAAACTCTGATAAATATGTGCTTTCTTTTCCCTTTAACCATCTCTTTAACATGTTAGGATCTATACCAGTGAGTCAGCTCTACTTGGTTTCTTGCTTTCATAGAAAATAGTTGGTGAAAATTAAAATTTTGAATTCATGAATTTAAAAAATTATGCCCTTTTTCCTTTTAAATATGGCTAATTTAGAATCATATTTTTTCTAATGTAAGTAGAAATAAAAGTCTATATACTTACGTGGTGTCAAGGATACTCACACGTGAGAGAAAGAGTATTTTAAGAATAGAATTGAGATGTAGTGTTTATGGAAAGCTCCAACAGTAATGGTGTGCTAGGTTATAGAGTGTAGGAAATTATTCTGTAGGTGTGCAGAGGTGCTGTGCAGAGGATATAGATTTATTTGAACATCTTTCTCACTGTTATTTTTAATGAGAAACACAATTAGAGTCAAAATGGATTTGAGAGAGCTTTGCAAAAGATACACACTATAATGTAAGATACTGATTTCTCACTTTTTAAAAATTAAAGACTCAATTTAGACTGTAATGGATGGGAAAGGATTTGGAAACACATTACATGGGGTATTATGTTATTACCATTATTTCTACTGTTTCTTCCTTTTGTAGTTTTAACAGGTATCCCAGTTTTTAATGGGCATGTTAGATCCCCTGGGATAAAGTGCCTGTACTGTCTGATCTATTAACGTCTGGTTAAGTCTAAGAAGTTGATCCTTTACGTCAATCATGGTTTTTTTTTTTTTTTTTTTTTTTTGAGATGGAGTCTCACTGTCGCCCAGGCTGGAGTGCAGTGGCGGGATCTCAGCTCGCTGCAAGCTCCGCCTCCCGGGTTTACACCATTCTCCTGCCTCAGCCTCCCGAGTAGCTGGGACTACAGTCGCCCGCCACCTCGCCCGGCTAGTTTTTTGTATTTTTTAGTAGAGACGGCGTTTCACCGTGTTAGCCAGGATGGTCTCGATCTCCTGACCTTGTGATCCGCCCGTCTCGGCCTCCCAAAGTGCTGGGATTACAGGCGTGAGCCACCGCGCCCGGCCAATCATGGTTTATGAAAGATTTTTATGAAAGATTTTTTAAGATTTTTATGAAAGAAAGCTATGAAGTCTTAATAGCTTTCATTTGTATGTTTCAACTATTGATCCAGCTGGTTACTAGTTGGGACACTACATTCTGAAGACTCATTTGTATCTACTTTCCAAAACTGTTGCTCAGCAAGTTTGAATTTTACTTAAATGTTAATAGACTGTTGTCACTGGGTTCAGAATTTTTTCATCCTACTGGATGTTTCTTTTATTAGTTTCTTGTCAAGGACAAAAGGAAGATTAGTTTAAACTTCTTGAGTCAGTTATACCTCTGATTTGTGTGTGTGTGAATAATTTTCAGTTCCAGTTAGGGAAGTCAAGAGTTTTGTGTAGAAAACTCTTAGAGGACCATGGTATTCTCCCCTGCAACTGTGCCTTTCCACTATCTTTGGCTATTAAGAGTGTGTTTACCTCCATGGGGAAATGCACATCTTTGTTAGCAGCAGCTATGGCAAAATGGTGGTGTCAGAGATCCTCAGACAACACACTGAGCTGTTAGTGCTGGCGCAGTTTTAATATTCATGAACAGTTGATCAGCAGTGATGTCACTAGAGGCTGAGAAAATATACAGGATTATCTTTACACGTAATCAGTTTCTTAAGCTTCAGATGACCCTCTTAGCCCCAAAACCGGAGGCACAAATTCAGCTCCAGTGGTTAGAATATCAAGACCTACATCACAAGAAGTCAGGCTTATGCTGTGCCCACAAAACCCATCAGCCAAAGCTGACATTTTCAGCAGAGTTACTGTTTAGAGTTGTTAAATAATCAGAAAATTTAACTGTATGTTAACAGTCAGATTAGAGAATGCAATTTAAAATGTGATGCCTGGCCGTGCATGGTGGCTCATGCCTGTAATCCCAGCATTTTGGGAGACTGAGTCGGGAGGATCATTTGAATCCAGGAGTTGGAAACCAGCCTGGACAACAGAGCCAGGCCTGGTCTTTACAGATAATGAAAAAATTAGCCGGGCATGGTGGTGCACCTGTGTCCCCGCTATTCGGAGGCCTGAGGTGGGATGATCGCTTCAGTCTGGGGAGGTTGAGGCTGCAGTGAGCCATGATTGCACCACTGCACTCCAGCCTGGGTGACAGAGCGAGACCTAGTCTCCAAAATAAATAAATAAANACTGCACTCCAGCCTGGGTGACAGAGCGAGACCTAGTCTCCAAAATAAATAAATAAATAAATAAATAAATAAATAAACGGTGATGCTTGGATTTAACGTATCTGAGAGAAAGGTTTAAAGAGGTTGGGTTGCTCAGGCATGGTGGCTCATACCTGTAATTCCAGCATGTTGGGAGGCTTAGGTGGAAGGATTGCTTGAACTCAGGAGTTGGAGACCAGCCTGGGCAACATAGGTAGACCTACTTCATCTCCACAAATAATTAAAAAATTAGCCAGGTGTGGTGGCATGTGCCTGTGGTCCCAGCTAGGTGGGAGGATCACTTGAGCCCAGGGAGGTCAAGGCTGGGTGACAGAGTGAGACCCTGTCTCAAAAAAGAGGTTGGGTCATAGGAGAAATCCGTAAGATGAATGCGGTTGACACTGAGGTCACCTTTTCGAGGCCTTACAAGTAATTTGAGCCTTTTCCATTTTTATTCTTGTCATATTTTCCCATGAAATGAGAAACTGAGTCTTATGTTTCATATGTAAAAACTACTTTTTTGAGTTAATTTTCTGTTGCCTGAATAATGAAATAAATAATCTAATATTTGAAATGCTTGGGGGTAATACACAATAACTCTTAATAAAAGAAAGTTCACATTTTATTATCTTATTCCATTAGTCATTATTTTTAATACTGGGACAGAAGTAAGAATGAAAGTGGCACACATTGTGTTTTGTCTTTTTACCCAGCTTTGCCTGTGAGGGACTCGGGAATAAATTAGGTAGTGTAGGATTGGGATGCTGCCCAGAATCTTATCTGTTGTAGCTTACTCTAATGCATCAGTTCCCAACGTTTTTGGATTTATGACATTCTATTTGTGTTTAATTTTGCATCTCCCTCCTCACAACTTCAATGGCTGTGACAGCCAGGTCTGTGTTATCAGTGGAGAGCAAAGTGCTGATAGGAACTCCACAAATTATCTCTCTCATTCAGTTTTGTCTTAATTACATCAACCTTTAATTTTAATGATCACTTTCAGACTTTTCTGGACCATTAACAACCTGCTCAATTACATTGCTATACAGAATATGTTTATTTAAAGTTTTTGACCAATTAAAATGCCTTGAAAAATTTTGTGATATGGTATAAAAAGTAGTCAGTGGGCGGGGCGCAATGGCTCACACCTGTAATCCCAGCACTTTGGGAGGCCGAGGTGGGTGGATCACGAGGTCAGGAGATCGAGACCATCGTGGCTGACACGATGAAACCCCGTCTCTACTAAAAATACAAAACAAAACAAAAAATTAGCTGGGCGTGGTGGCGGGCGCCTGTAGTCCCAGTTTCTTGGGAGGCTGAGACAGGAGAATGGCGTGAACCCAGGAGGCAGAGCTTGCAGTGAGCTGAGATCGCGCCACTGCACTCCAGCCTGGGCGACAGAGCGAGACTCCATCCCCCCCCCAAAAAAAAAGGTAGTCAATGATAGTGAGTGAGAATTGTATTTTACGTGCATTTTTGTGATATTAAGTATCATTTGGTCCCTCTTAGGCTAAAACTGCTTCTTTTTTTGAGATGGAGTCTTGCTTCATCACCCAGACTGGAGTACAGTGGCATAGTCATAGCTCACTGCACCTCGATTTTCCTGGCTCAAGTGATCCTTCCACCTCGGCCTCCCAAAGTGCTGGGATTAAATACATGAGCCACCATGTCTGGTCATAATGCGTTTCTCTTCTTTTTTCTTTTTTCTTTTTTTTTGAGACGGAGTCTCATTCCGTCGCCAGGCTGGAGTGCAATGGCACAATCTCGGCTCACTGCAACCTCTGCCCCCCAAGTTCAAGTGATTTTGTCTCAGCCTCCCAAGTAGCTGGGACTACAGGTGCCTGCCACCACACCCAGCTAATTTTTGTACTTTTAGTAGAGACTGGGTTTCACCATGTTGGCCAGGATGGTCTCGATCTCTTGACCTCATGATCCGCCCGCTTTGGCCTCCCAAAGTGCTGGGGTTGATTACAGGCGTAAGCCACCATACCCAGCCCCAGAATGCTTTTCTTTACAGAGATACATAGAAGCAATAATGTTTATGAGATGCTTTGAAATCAGCTTTCTGTAAATTTATTGTAAAATAAAGAAGTCTCAAGGTTGACCATATGATTCAGAAATGGTAGGAGTATTGTTCTTAATTCTGAGAGCCTTGGGATACCACATTTTTTCTTCCCTTTCTTAGTGTTTCACAAATACCTTGGCTGACTGATGCTCATATAAATGGAATCTCCTTGGCTGTCCTTCACTCATGTTTAGAAAGACAAATGGCATGTGATTTTACTAATAGGGAATTGATCTGTTACTCTGATGCATACAAGACAGCCAAAACTTGGGCGATAAGGCAAGCACTATCAGGTGAATAATACCAATGATCTGTGGAGGTCAGTTTAAGCCAATGACTTCACCCTTCTAATTTTCATCAGTTATTCATTATTTATTACCAAACCTTTCACTAGATTGTTAATGACTAGCAGAATTGGTTTCGCTCCTTTGGTGTTGAGTAGTAAAGTGGACCCCAGATGAGATGTTCCAAGAAGGAGGCAGACAGGGGAGGCTGGGCTCATTCACAAATTAGATCACAAAAGAGCCCCGAGAAGTTAAGATCTGGTTAATTCCTTTCTCTTCATTTTGTGTCTACCTGACCTTAAGTACTGTCTGTTACCACATAATATTATTTTGAGAAGCAGACTATTAATATTTTATAGCATGGGTTTATCTAATGTTGTTGGAAGATTGTTAATCAGCTGGGATGCATACCTTCAGCTACTGAATTTTTAGTTTGATGATTTAATACGGTTGTACTCTTCTGTGTGAAAAATATTTTGTTTCTTGGCTTCTGTATTCATGTGTGGAACTTCATTGTCATGTGAGATTTATAACCTTCTGCCTCTTAATTCTTAATGTAACATAACTAATATTTTTAATGTGATTCTAACTTAGACTTAATATAAACTATTTTTTATATATAGGGACATTTGAAAGAAGTACACTCTCTTCTAATTCTCTGGTCTCCTTATACATTTAAAAACACACAGAAATGACAATAAAAAAATTCCTGAGATAGATTGGCTTTAATGTAAACTGCTGAGTTATAGGTAACTGTATTTTATTTTAAAAGATGCTTTTTCTTTGGATATGTGAGTCTTTCTAAAAATCCAGGTAAATGGGGCTCCAGGTGGGAAATGACTGCTCACCTGCATTGAAGCTTTTCCACTTCCCTCTTCTGGTGCTGACTGGTGCTGAAATTTGAGTCTAGTTTTGACAGTGCGGAGTCTTTGCACTCCTTAGTCTTTTCTCAGGACCCCCACTTCTGGCTTGACCAGATCACTATCGTAGGTACCAAGTAGCTAAGCTCGACATACTGAGCTCAAAGAGGAAAGGTTTTACGTTCTAGAAGATTTTGGTTAGGAATGGTCAGATTAAACAGAGATTAGCTGCATTGAAGCCCAGCTTTCTCTAGCAGAACTCTCAGGCTGCAGAGAACCCAAGGAATTGGATGATTGGGACGAAACATGTAGTTGAAGGAGATTTTGAATGTGAGTTTGGACGGTTTTGAAATGTGTGAAGCAGTTGTAGCAAATAGAGCATCTAGGCCTGTAGCCTTTTGCTTTTTTAAGTTTATGGAGTTTACTGTGTTACTGTTTTCACCTCTTACGTGTATACATATTTTTCATGGTTGGTTGCCTTGTAACTCTATGTTCACGACATATTTTGATGTGTACAAGTTTATTCTATGTAGTCAAACCTGTCGACCTTTTTTCTATTGTTTCTACTTTGATGATTTGCTTAGAAAGTCTATTTCTCATGGAATTTTTTTTCTTTTTTTTTCTTGAGTGGATGTTGGGTATTTTAAATTTTTTTTAATAAGCTTTTATTTATTTACGTTTTTAGATGGAGTCTTGCTCTGTCACCCAGGCTGGAATACAGTGGCATGATCTCAGCTCACTGCAGTCTTCGCTTCCTGGGTTCAAGTGATTCTCCTGCCTCCGCCTCCTAAGTAACTGGGCCTGCAGGCATGCACCATCACACCCAGCTAATTTTTGTATTTTTAGTAGAGATGTGGTTTTGTCATGTTGGTCAGGCTGGTCTCGAACTCCTGACCTTAGGTGATCTGCCTGCCTCGGCCCCCCAAATGCTGGGATTATAGGTGTGAGCCACTGCATCCGGCCATAAGCTTTTTATTTTGGAATAATTTTGAATTTATAGAAAAGGTAAAAATATAGTACAGAGTTCCCATATAGCCTTATCTCAGCTTCCTCTAATATTAGCATTTAATCTTTTTTTCTTTTTTTTTTTTTTGAGATGGAGTCTTGCTCTGTTGCCAGGCTGAGTGCAGTGGTGCAGTCTCGGCTCGCTGCAACCTCTGCCTCTCAGGTTCAAGTGATTCTTCTGTCTCAGCCTCCCAAGTAGCTGGGACTACAGGTGTGCACCACCACACCCAGCTAGTTTTTGTATTTTCAGTAGAGATGAGGTTTCACCATGTTGGCCAGGATGGTCTCGATCTCTTGACCTTGTGATCTGCCCGCTTTGGCCTCCCAAAGTCCTGGGATTACAGGCGTGAACCACCACGCCTGGCCAGCATCTTGCATAACTACTAGAGCATTTGTCAAAACTAAGAAATTAACATTGGTACATTATTATTAATTGAACACCAGACTTCTTTCAGATTTTGCCAGTTTTTTCTTTTTTTTCCCTTATTTTAATGAAAGCAAGTTTATTAAGGAAGTAAAGAAACAAAAGAACGGTCACTCCGTAGGCAGAGCAGCCTGTTCTTTTCACTAATGTACTTTTTCCAGGGTACCACATTGGATTTAGATGGGGTAGGTTTTTCTATCCATGTTTGTATAGAACTTTACAGCTTTACAATTCAGAGTCCTTTCACACACATATGGTAATTTAGATGGAAAATAATCTTGGGCATTGTCTCATTAGACACATCTGCTCCATGAAGCTTACGTGTTGCCAGAGGTGCTGCTCTGTATGTGTGAGGCCACAAGAAACTTGGGCATAGAAATCCCATTCAAATTGTCAGTCCCTGCTTCTATTTTCCATTATTTGTTCATCTTAATTCCCTACGATGTTTTGCTCTCACTCTGCTGTCTTGTTCTTCCTTTGCCTGGACCTGAGTGGAAAATTAGGCTTTGTTGTTGCTGATTTTTAAGTCTAGGAGAGAAAGTCACCCTCATTGTGAGGAATAACGTATTCCTACACATCAGTCTCCAGGATCTAGGTGCGAGGCATGACCAGTCTTCCAACTTTATTGCCTAGACAAGACATGTTGCCTGGATAAAACGCGTGTCTTACTCTTCAGATAGGTTTGAAAATCTGTGTGGCCTGCTCTCCTGTCTCTGCCTTGCTGTAAGTGGAGACAGATGGAACTAAGAGATGGAGAGGGCAGGCAGGGAATTAGGCAGAGCAGGCTGCACGTTGGGTGGCTTCATGTCAGGTGCGCTGCCTGGTCAAACTATCATTAGTAGGGAGGCCTTAAATGCCTCTGGATTTATTATCTTGTGGCTTCTCAGCTTACACCTGTTAATGACCTGAGTTTTCTCATGGGTGACCAGTAGTAGCTTCTATTTGTGCGTTCAAATAATCTCCCCTCTTTCTAACTAAAACACTTTTTTTGATTTTCTCAACATTTTCTGACCTATAAAACACCACCGCCCTGCCTTTCCATATAGAAGATAGAATCTGCCGGGCACGGTGGCTCATGCCTTTAATCCCAGCACTTTGGGAGGCCAAGGTGGGCGGATCACCTGAGATCAGGAGTTCGAGACCAGGCTGGCCAACATGGCGAAACCCCGCCTCTACTAAAAACAGAAAAATTATTAGCTGGGCATGGTGGTGGACACCTGTAATCGCAGCTACTCGGGAGGCTGAGACAGGGAGAATTGCTTGAACCCAGGAGGCAGAGGTTGCAGTGAGCTGAGATCACCCCACTGTACTCCAGCCTGGGTGACAGAGCAGGACTCCGTCTCAAAAAAAAAAAAAAAAAGAAAAACAGTGAGAATCTGATTATTATGCATGCCTATGGAGGAGGGGTCAAGGAAAGAGTGGAGAAGGGAATCCTGGTTTTGGCCTCCAACCAAATCATTAGTAAATTGATGGAGACAGAGTCTTGCTCTGTGGCCCAGGCTGGAGTGCAAAGGCATGATCTTGGCTCACTGCAACCTCCGCCTTCTGGGTTTAAATGATTCTCATGACTCAGCCTCCCGAATAGCTGGGATTACAGGAATGTGCCACCATGCCCGGCTAATTTTTGTATTTTTAGTAGAGATGGGGTTTCGCCATGGTGGCCAGGCTGGTCTCGAACTCCTGACTTCAAGTGATCTACTGGCCTTGGCCTCTGAAAGTGCTGGGATTACAAGCAAGAGCTACTACGCCCAGCCCCCCAGAAACACCATTTTTAAGGTAGATGTCCGTTAGTAGATTACACATGCTTCAGTTTGATCAGATGAGAGTGTTGGCCTTTTCTCCAAGGAGTTTTTCTCAATGGTTTGTGACTTTTTCCATTGTAAGTAATAATCATTGCTTACTTATGTTTAACACCTAGTTTACAAAGTATTTTTCCACATATGCCATTTCATTTCGTCTTCACAGCAACCTTGCACAATATGTCAGCACATATTTTCATATTTTGTGAGAAAACTAAGGCTGAGATTTGCCTGTAGTCATAAGATGTTAAGCAGAAGTCTTGAGACTTGAGTCTGCATCTCCTGATTAAAAACTCTGTGTCCTGGCCAGGTGCCCTGGCTCACGCTTGTAATCCCAGCACTTTGGGAGGTTGAGGTGGGTAGATCACCTGAGGCCGGGAGTTCCAGACCAGCCTGGCCAACATGGTGAAACCCTGTCTCTACTAAAAGTACAAAAATTAGCTGGGCGTGGTGGTGGGCACCTGTAGTACCAGCTACTCAGGAGGCTGAGTCAGGAGTATCGCTTGAACCCAGGAGGCGGAAGTTGCAGTGAGCTGAGATTGCACCACTGCACTCCAGCCTGGGTGACAGAGTGAAACTCTGTCTCTGAAACAAAACAAAACAAAAACAACAAAAAAACTCTGTGTCCCTTCTCTTACTCCCTCACTCCCACCCTGTGGCCTCCCCTCTGCATTGGTCCTGTCATGTTTATGGATCCCCTGCAGGTGATGCTGGTGGGGGCTTTCTCTTGGCAGTTGTAGACACTGTTGGGGACCAGAGCATGTACCCCAAATGGATAACTGGCAGACCCTGTCGATTGCACGTCTAATGTTCTTTCTTCCCTTCTAAGTAGAATTGGAATTTTGTTTAGAGAGCCTCTTGTCCTCTGTGTGACTCTGGGGAAGGTGATCTTATCCCTAGCACTGGGGTAAATCCTGACTGGTTTCAGCTAGTCGCATGGGTCCCATTCTCCATAGGTGATGACTGTAGGGGTGAGCCAGAGACCTACTTCTGGTCAATGAGATTAGTGGGAGGTCTGTCCAGAGGTTCTGGAAAACTCAGCCTTACAGCAACAACACTAGGAAAGGTGGCCTTTTCTTCCTCTGAAAGTTGTCATGTCTGGGTGTGGTGCCTGGAACAGTTACAGTTGTTTTACTGCTGGTCTGAGCATGAAGCCAACATCTGGGAGAGGACTGAGCCAAGCCAACAGCAGAGAGAACTCTGCAGAGCCCTGGTGCACCATGCCTGGCACCCACTCACCTTGGACTTGTTCTGTGAAATAAATTTTCTTATTGTTTATGCCAATTTAAGTTAGGATTATCTGTTACTTGCAACCCAAGATGTGCTAACTGATGCAATAGCTTTCATTCATTTCCTCATTGCATGAAGGAGAAGTACAGGGTATAAAGGCAGAATTGATCTAGTCAGAAGGTCAGAGGTGGCTTCCTTGGGGAAATACAGAGCCCTTGGTGGGAGAGATCCCTTTTCTTGCTGGGCCTTGTGTGCCACATTTAAGGATTTTGGTCTTTATTGCAAGAGCAGAGCCTCTTATTAGTTTAAGTACTGGGCTATTGCATGAATGCAGTGAACTCTTACTACTTAAAGTAACTCTCTAGTTACTTAAGCTACTCCTGCTAAAGAACACCTTGGCTTAACATTCCAGAGTTGAGTTTGATTTGCTGAGCAGGCAAGGAACAGTCAGTGGTTAAGGCTGTGGTGATTAGTAGGTGTGTCCAGAAAGCACAGGAGAGCATCTTTGCTTGGAATCTGATGAAGTGAACAGCCCAGATTGTTTTCTTTTTTCTTTGCCAGTGCATGTATGTGTGTATGTGTTTCTGTATGTGTGTGTATGTATAAACTGTGATATGTGTGTATATGTGGTATGTATACTCACATGTACACACACACAGGCAGCTTTCATGTTTTCTACTTTAAGGGTAACTTGTGAACAGCCTGTTGTTCTCTAAGTCTTTGATCAATTAAATAAAAAAGTTGCAGCCAAGAAACCAAGAAACCTGTTAGCAGTTATAAAAACAAGATTGGTGGTCTTATTGTAAATACAATTTTGAGAATGTATTAATATGTCTGAAATTGAACTTTTTAGCATTTCCAAAAGTTTTCCTCCAGATTTGATAATAAGATCTGCTCTCACTCTTATACATACGGATGTATTAGCAAAACTGGATTACATCCCAGTGTAATCAGGCAGGGAACCTGTCTGAACCATATAGTGGAACTGCAATGAGAAGCTACAGTATTCTTGTAATTATATTAGGACGTGATGTGGTCCCTCCCTATGTTTATTAATTAGTGGAGCTGTAATGAGCCTTCACCCCTGTGCTTTTAAGGATGCTGATCAGTGGGCATCCAGGTAGGATTTTAGTTGTGTTTGGGAGCCTTCTGTGTAAAGGTGGGAGGGATTGGTGTTTCAGGTGGCAGCAGGTGAGCCTCCTGCCAAGTTGGCATAATGGGAACAGGACTCTTCTGAGCTGCCATCTGTTTGTGGCTGATAGGAAACCAGCAGTGATTTCTGAGGAGTGAGAAACTGTTCCATTTATGTTGAAATATTTAGGCCGGGCATGGTGGCTCACGCCTGTAATCCCAGCACTTTGGGAGGGTGAGGCAGGAGGATCACTAGGTCAGGAGATCGAGATCATCCTGGTTAACACGGTGAAGCCCCATCTCTACTAAAAATACAAAAAAAATTAGCCGCGGGTGGTGGCGGGCGCCTGTAGTCCCAGCTACTCGGGAGGCTGAGGCAGGAGAATGGTGTGAACCCAGGAGGCGGAGCTTGTAGTAAGCCGAGATAGCGCCACTGCACTCCAGCCTGGGCGACAGAGCAAGACTCCCATCTCAAAAAAAAAAAAAAAAATTTTAGAAATTAGTAATGTTAAGACTGTGCTGATCAGGTGTTAGTAGGTTGGAGAAAATGGACTGTGGAGTGAGTTTTTGTTGTTACTAATTTCAGAAGATGCCTACTTTGTTTGACAACCCCTGCCCCCTCTCCCTCCCAGAAAACGAAAAGCCAGGACTCTTTTCGTTTCTGCCCACCCAGACTTACCACTCAGGTCAGCCTCAGCTCTGTACTGAGTTGCCTTAGGCCAGGGAACACGTTATTTATACGACTGTCACATGTACACTGCCTGTGGTGTATTTGCAATGGAGGGGATTCAGTCTGTCTCAAACTCTTATGATGTGTCTTTTTAAAAAACTGTGATAAAATATACATAACAAAATGTATTATTGTAATCATTTTTCAATGTACAGTTCAGAGCCATGAAGCAACATTTATATTGTGCTGCTGCCATGGTGTGTCATATTTCAACCAGGTGCTTTGACGTACTTTAAAAATAGCGGACGCTTCTTCTGTATGGTGAATCATCAGCATGTTTTCTCTAACGTGATGTCCCTTTGGTTTTGCAGCTTGCATTTACTTCTTTCCTGTAGGAGTTGATTAGGTGAATGGAGGTGCTGTGTCCATATTTCTTCTGGGTCTGATTTGCTGCCCTTGCAGCTGGGGAAGCTGTACCCTCCATGTATGTTGTCTTTGATGGTATCCTGAAAACTTTGCTTTGTCTCCCCCGTATTATACTCTCAAAGCAGCGGTATGAAATAGAGAACAACTCATTTCCCCTTTAACCTAGCATTAGTTGGTAGGTTGGCTGGAGGAATTAGTCTGTGGCCCAAGGGCCTACCAGAAAGTTGCTGTGGAGCCCTGCAGTGGCCTGGTGTGGAGCGGCGAGTTAGGGTTATGTGGTCTAAGCCCTGCCACGGGAGCAGGTTCCAAGGGGTGGCTGATCTCTTTCTGGCTCTAGGACTCTGCTGGGTTCAGTCAACCACCTGTAGATTTCTGTCTTGCCTCTTTCAAAACAATCAGCGGAAAGAACTGTAGAACCCTCTGTTAGTCAGGGGATTCTTGGTTACTGGTGAAAGAGACTTAACTAACACAAAAAAAGGGAATTCAGTGGAAGGATCCTGGGCTGTCTACGGAATCCAGGCCAGGAGCCAGGGATTGGGCTAGGATGCTGCATGGATGGGGCCAGGAGGACACACACTCGCTCTCTTCTCTTCTGCCTCTTTCCCAGCTGTCAGCTCCCTCAGTGTTTCTGAGTTATTCCTTTTCCATCATGGACCAGCATCCTCTGCTTCTCGGTCCAGGTGGCAGAACCTGGCTGCCAGCCCCATGTTTTTCATATTATGACCCAGGTGTCCAGAGAGAGATTATTTTCTTTGTGTTCCAGAATTTCCAGGGAAGAGCTGATGAGTTGGTGTAAAAAATGGTGACTTCCATGGTAATGGTGGGAGGATGGAAGCCATTAAGGTAGTCATTGAGGTTCAGCAGAAGGTCCATCCTTGTTGCAGTTTATAAAAATGTTAGAGACACCACTCCAACAGTTAAAAAATAGGAAAGGATGCGGGCTGTGAAAGCTCCGAAGCCTTGCATTAAAATTTAAAGCAAAACAAGGCTGGGCACAGTGGCTCACGCCTGTAATCCAAGCACTTTGGGAGCCCGAGGCGGGTGGATCATCTGAGGTCGGGAGTTCGAGACCAGCCTGACTAACAGGGAGAAACCCCATCTCTACTAAAAATACAAAATTAGCCGGGCATGGTGGTGCATGCCTGTAATCCCAGCTACTCAGGAAAGCTGAGGCAGGAGAGTAGCTTGAATCTGGGAGGCGGAGGTTGCGGTGAGCCCAGATTGTGCCTCTGCATTCCAGCCTGGGCAACAAGAGCGAAACTCTGTTTCAAAGAAAAAGCAAAACAAAACAATCAAATCTGATTAAACTAAATTAAAACAAAATGCTGCCATCACCAGGGCTAACAAAAAATCCTGCAAGATTGAAGATTTGAACCTGCTGAACAAATTTGGAAGCTGCTTTTTGTAAAATCAAAGTTCTTTTTTAGTAAAATAAATTATAGCTTATATTCATATCAGCATTATTTGAGTTCAGAGAATTGTGACCAAAGTTTAACCAAGCAGGGTAGTTTGACATGTGATATATTTACCTGAAACACAGAATAAATAAAATATTCTAAATTTACCAGGCACAGTAGCTCATGCCTGTAATCCCAGCACTTTGGGAAGCTGAGGTGGGTGGATCACCTGAGGTCAGGAGTTCGAGAACAGCCTGACCAATATGGTGAAACCCCGTCTCTACTAAAAATATAAAAAGTAGCTGAGCGTGGTGGCACGCACCTGTAATCCCAGCTACTCGGGAGGCTGAGACAGGAGAATCGCTTGAACCCAGGAGGCAGAGGTTGCAGTGAGCCGAGGTTGCACCATTGCACTCGAGCCTGGGCAACAGAGTGAGACTCTGTCTCAAAACAACAACAACAACAACAACAACAAAAAAACAAAATTAAATTAAATAATATTTTAAATGCACAAGGAGATCTTTCTGTTAGAAGGCCCTTTTCTAAAATCTACTAATTTCATATTATAATTTGAATTTTCACTTAAATCAGTGTGTGCCAGTGGATCTGTCCTCCCTTGCTGTCATTGTGTCTCATCAGGGTCACTGATTCATGGGTAGATCACATACTCCACTGACTTCTGAGGTTATGAAAAATAGCTGTTCCCCTTATAGTTGTTTGGTTATGCACGTAGATATCCTCTATGATTTTGAGAACTCTATGGAATTCAGTTGGGATTGAATCCTATGTGTGAATTGTGAACCTGTATGCAGTAATCCAAGGTGAATTGAAAGCATCATTTAATTATTGCAATTTTGAACCACTATTGACTAAAAATCAGAACAGTGGCTAAGAGATCATAATGCTTTGACACCAGTTCTCTAACACCAGCTGGGTTCAACTTGGTTCTGATACTAACCGCCTGAACTGGATGTCAGACATGAGGGCTTATCTCTGCAAGGCTGCTCTCGTGGCAGATACCAGTTGCAAGTCTTCAGGCTACCTGCACTTCTGACCAACTGGCTGTACATTTGGGGATTCCACCACCTTGTCAGGTTTGATAATTTGCTAAAACAACTCACAGAAATCACAGAAGACGGTTTTATGATAAAGGATACAACTCAGGAACAGTCAAATGGAAGAGACACATAGGGCAAGACCTGGGAGAGTCCTGGATGCTGAGCTCCCGTGCCCTCGCCCCATGGAGTCAGAGTGCATCACCCTTCTGGCACATCCATGTATTCATCAACCAGGAAGCTCTTTGAGCTCGGGTGTTTATTGTGTCGGTGTCTTATGACATCACTGGTCATGTGATTGAGCTCAGTCTCCAGCCCCTCTTCTTCCCAGAGATCAGGGGTGGGAATGAAAGTTCCAGCCCTCTAATCACATGCTTGGTCTTTCTGGAATGGCCAGCCCATCCCTTGAAATGTTCTAAGGGCCCACCTTCTGTCACCTCATCAGTGCAGACTCAGATGTGGTCAAAAGTGGCTCTTCACAGATAACAAAAGACACTCCTGTCACCCAGAACATTCTAAGAGTTTTAGGAGCTCTGTGCCAGGAACAAGGGCAAAACCCAGATATATTCTTTCTGCCACATCCATGATTTAGATAAAACTTGGATTCTTGCAGGAAGTTTCTGAGGATATTAAGGTGTTCATAGTGTTTAAGCTTTCTGCATAAGGATGACAGAAGGAGATCCCCTAAGCGGAGTGAGGGGAGAAGAGGGATTTGGATAGAGCTCAGAAATGCCAGCATTTGAGCAGTGAGTATAGAGGATGAGGGGCTGGGGAATGCCTGGGGAGGTGGAAGGGACACAGGGAGAACTGGCTGTCATCGACGCCTGGGGAAAAGTGTATTTCTTTTTCTTTTTCTTTTTTTTTCCCGAGACGGAGTTTCGCTCTTATTGCCCAGGCTGGAGTGCAATGGCGTGATCTTGGCTCACTGCAATCTCCACCTCCCAGGTTCAAGCGATTCTCCTGCCTCAGCCTCGCGAGTAGCTGGGATTACAGGTGCGTACCACACCTAGCTAATTTTTTGTATTTTTAGTAGAGATGGGGTTTCACCATGGCCAGGTGCGCACCACCATGCCTGGCTAATTTTTTGTGTTTTTAGTAGAGATGGTTTCACCATGGCCAGGCTGGTCTTGAACTTCTGACCTCAGGTGATCCGCCCGCCTTGGCCTCCCAGAGTGCTGGGATTACAGGCACGAGCCACCACACCCGTCTGAAAAGTGTATTTCTAGACCAGTGCTTTCCAGGAGAATTTTCTGGCCCGATAAAAACCGTCTGTATTGTTGTGCAGTAAGGTAGTTACCAAGCACATGGAGGCTGTTGAGCAGTTGAAATGCAGCTAAGGCATCTGAGAAACATAATTTATATTTTTATTTAATTGTACTTAATTTAACCATATGTGGCTAGTGGCTACCATTTTGTACAGTGCAGTTTGATTTGAGGACATGGTCAGTGGGTTAAGAAGGATAAGGGCTTCAAGTATACTTTTTCCTTTCAGCCATCACACTCTAGGGCTGAAGTTTTAGAGTAGCTTAAGACTGTAGAATATTCCCCACAGAGAACTTAGGTAATTGGGACAGTCTCGGAACGTCTTGGGACCTGGTAAATGTCTTGGGCTTCAAGGGTAAGATCCAGTTATTCAGATACTTAATGAACATAAATGTCAAAATGAGACAGTGATTTGATTGATGGAGAGTCTTAAAAAATATAGGCGAGGGATATGAATTTCTGTAACATGCAGGGTTCAGCGGCATGTAACAGAAAACTCAAGTGGCTCATACAAGATGACTGCTGACTGTTCATGTAGCGGTCTGGAGGCAGGTGGGCATGGGTGGGCATGGGCTGATTGTATGGCTCCTACTGATCAGGGTTCCAGGATTCCTCCGCCTTTCTCTTTCACCATCTTTAACCTCAGAATTCCTGACAGTGCATGATGACTACTGGAGCTCAATAATCACACTGTGACCAGGCAGGAGGAGAAGAGAGGGTGGGAAGGGCAAAGGACTCATCTTCCAGATGAGCTAGTCCCCCTTAAAGATCTTTCCTGGAAGCTCCCTCTTCGCCTAACAACTTGACTTTCTGTTATGCTTCATCAGCAACAACTACATGTGAGGCGGGGAAATGAGTCCTTGATCTGGGCACTTTGCTGCCCCAAATAAAACCGAGATTCTGTTGGTGAGGAAGAAAGGGAGACTGGACATTGGGCAGAGGCCTGGCAGTCTCTGCCTTGGTGTGGAAAGGGTGCACCTCCGTGCATATGGGAGAAGGACCAGTGCCTTCATTCCCTGACATCGTGTCCATGAAGGCACCTGCTGTCGCAAACACCAAACCATCATTCCCACTCAGCCTCCGCAGATTTCTCTGCAAGCTCCCATGTAGGTTGGCACAGCTTTTACAACAATCCCTTTTGGTTCTCAGAGCTCTTCTGGAGACTTTAGTTGTGGGCTGCCTGCACCTTAGGTTCAGGTAACTGATAACAAGCCTACAGCGCTCCTGAGTGCTCCCTGAGAGAGCGTGTGAATCAGAGGTCAGTTTCAGAGGCACATTCTCAGGGGTTGTATTCTTCACCTAGGCCAATGACCACTTAAGTCTTCCTGCACATTGTTCCTTGCAGGGACAGCTGGCTGCTGGGCACACATGGGGGCACAAACTGGATAAGGCTCCTGCCCATTCGGGAGCTTAGGTCAGTAATTTTCCTAGTTCTTCTACAAAGAATTGAACTGTTTCCCCTGCGTACATTCTGTTAACCTTTTCAGTGAGGATTCCAGAAGAGTCTGAGAGAAGGCTGGAAGAAGGCTGGAGGGTGGTGTCATGGGATGCATGTGCAGATTCAGAAGTGGTGGGTGCAGAAGAATAGCGTCCAGGACAAGCAGCTGTCGCTGTGCCATGTCATTTGGCACCCTGCGATGTCACCTTGCTTTTCAGGAGTGCAGCCGGTTGTGGACATTTTGGAATTGTTTTGCTTTTGGAATGGGTGTTGGGGTGAAGCATTCTTCTGCTGGGTTTTCAGTTGTAGCTCTGACTAGCCACATCACTTCAGCCAAGTCATTTCTCTCTGGGCCTTAGATGTTTCCTCTGTGAGGAGGGAGTTGCCACATCCACCTAGAATATTGTTAGAGCCTGTGTGGCTAAATGCATGATCTTTCAAAATCTTCACCTGTCATAATCACTCATAGTGATACCAGGTATGCGGTATGCGGAGGTTGAGGGCAAAGAAGTAAAACAGATGTGTCTTTATCTTTGTGTCCCTGTATCTGTGTGTGATTGATGTGCCAGACTGAACATCCTACCAGTTTAAATTACCTGTGGTACTTCAGAAACCTGCTGCTAGGTTGTTAGATATATTTTTAGGTTGACATAAGATCTTTTATTTAGCCTTTCAGCAGTTTAGCATTTTTGGATTTAATATCAGGACTTGAACTGTTTACCAGCCACCCCTGAAAGGCCATGACGGGTTGTTAGTAACTTGACTAAAGCACTAATTACAACTGGGCCTGAGCCAGGGGACTGTCTGCTAAGAACTAGACACTCATGGAGTGAATGGCTAAGTGAGCCTAGCCAACCACTTAACGTTTCAACCTCAAGGTAGTTTTATTATCCTCTGCTTAATTTATAAATAGTAACTCCTGACCTGCTAAAGACTTTATTCGTTTGTGAAAAATACTCTAGAGAAGAAAGGCAATTATTAGTGCTATTGATGGAGGTAAATATTCTGAGGGTTCTTAGCCAGAAAATAGAAATTTTGGCTAAATTAAAGAATAGGTATTAAATTTGGTAGTGACATGGGTCTATAATGGAATGAAGCTATCAAAAAGAAAAAACTAATTCGCTGGGCGTGATGGCATGTGCCTGTTTTCCCAGCTACCTGGGAGAGTAAGGTGGGAAGATCGCTTGAGCCTGAGAGGTTGAGGTTGCACAGTGAGCCATGTTTGCACCACTGCACTTCAGCCTGGGCGACAGAGGGAGACCCTGTCTCAAAAACAACAGGCCGGGCGCAGGTGGCTCACGCCTGTAATCACGGCACTTTGGGAGGCCAAGGCAGGTGGATCACCTGAGGTCGGGAGTTAGAGACCAGCCTGGCCAACATGGTGAAATCTCGTCTCTACTAAAAATACAAAAATTACCAGGGTGTGGTGGCAGGCGCCTGTAATCCCAGCTACTGGGGAGGCTGAGCCAGGAGAATTGTTTGAATCCAGGAAGAGGAGGTTGCAGTGAACTGAGTGAGACTCTGTCTCCAAAAACAAAAACAAAAACAAAAAAACAAAAAACCAGAATAAAGACAAAACTTATTAAAACTTTACTCATGAAGTAAAAGACAAAACTTCAGTGAAATTGATGCAGCCTATGGAGTTGGGCAGGCACAGAGGAACTGTGGCCTTGGCGGAATCACGTTCAGGAAACGCGTAGGAGCCCATTCAGAGGTTTTTACGGGCTCTGAGGTGGTGAGGGCAGTGGTGTGTGTCATTGCTGAAATGAACTTCAATTTGAAGAAAGATCACTCTGATGTTTCTGAGAAGTAGTGCCATTTGGGAATTTGGGAATTTATATGTATGTTGGTTTGTCGTCTTCACACCAGAATCTGCTTTATTTGCACGTCAGTCATAAAGGTCATTTACCCATTTGGCTTATTTGTGTGTTTAAAATTAAAACTCAAACCATTTTCCCTCTGTAGAAAATGTGGCTGTGTGGTATGACATCTTACTGGAGTTGGAGGGAGGCATGGTGGGCACCTGAATAAACATCGATCTGGGGAAGATGCCCCTGGAGGGCTGCCTGGACAAGTCCCTGATGCTACTAAATTTCCTACTTTCAAAGGACTAGGAAACATTTTTTTCAGCTTTAAAGGATTTAAAAGCCAGTGGTATTTCAGAATAGTGCTGAAAGAGCCCTGCTGTTGAATGAACATTGGGAGCTCTGCATGTGGGTTGTGGCAAATCCTTTATCCCATGAGGCCCTCTCTTCTCCAGGCCTCTAAGTTCTATAGACCGTCAGTGCCGCCCCTGAAATGTCCTGTCTTAAATAGAATGCCTTGAACCATACCTCTGCATCAAAAATGTGGAGCCAGGGGAGCTCCAAGGACTGGGGATTCTCGGTGCCTTCAAAATGACAAGTTAGAAGTACTAAGGTAAAAGCAGAAAAGCATCTGTTTGGGACTGACTTTCAGGTGGTGCTTCTGACAACACACAGCAGTCAAGTTACTACTGTGCATTTAACAGGGCACACCTTTTAGCTCCGAAAGAACCTTAACTTTTTCAGTGCTTCTTTATCGCAGTATCACCGTTGGTTTTTACAGCATTCTTGAGAAAGGGCAGAGCAGATAGCCTGTTCACTTGCAGATGGGAAAGCTGACTTTTGGGTAGCTGACCCCATGCCAGGTCTCTCAGCCAGGATACAGCAGGTTAGCCAGAAGCTGTCTTCTGATTCCTGGTCTGATTCTTTTTCCATTTCAGTTTCCCCACCCCTCCTTTTTAAAAGAAGTTTTATTTTATGACAACTTTACTTACTTGCTTATTTAGAGCTTAACCTTCTCCCACAAAACATTTGAGGTGGCTTAAATGTAGTGACTAAAGAGGAAGTTGGCCGGGCGCGGTGGCTCACGCCTCTAATCCCAGCACATTGGGAGGCCGAGGCGGGCAGATCATGAGGTCAGGAGATTGAGACCAGCCTGGCCAACTGGCGAAACCCCTTCTCTACTAAAAAAAAAAAAAAAAATTAGCTGGGTGTGGTGGCACACCTGTAGTCCCAGCTACTTGGGAGGCTGAGGCAGGAGAATTACTTGAATCTGGGAGGCAGAGGTTGCAGTGAGCCAAAATCGTGCCACTGCACTCCAGCCTGGTAACAGAGCAAGACTCCATCTCAGGAAAAAAAAAAAAGAGGAAGTAATGTTGATACAAATTTTTGGCTCAAGTAAGGCAAATACTTGTTTTTTTTTCCATAAGCATTGAGAATGAGGATAAGAAGAAAGCTGTTTCTTTGATTAAACTGAAATCTTACCTGTGTGCCCAGACCTCCCCACCAGTTCTTAGATCATTGGACAGCACCCCCAATATTAAGCGTGTCTAAAACTTTTGTATTTCACCCCAAATTCAGGATGGTATGAATGGAGAAAGGAGTAACACATGAGGGAGCTTCGTGGTTATAGCCGCATTGCCTTTACCTTTTTGGTATTATACTTACTATATCATACTTTGTATTTTTGTGTGTTTAAACATGAAAAGTAATAAAATATTATAGTACATTTGTAAAAGGGGGAAAATCACCCCTAGCTTCCACCATTATTATAACTCTTAAGCATAGCATTCTCTTGAATTCGTTCCTCATATGCACTTTTTCCAAAAAGTTCTAAGCAACATTATAAACACTGTTGGAAGATTTTAAAATTTAGCATAGCATAAGCATTTTTTCATGTTTTAAAGTGGTTTCATAATTATACTTCTTTTTGAAAAATTTTTTATTGTGATAAACTTTACCTTTTTTTTTTTGATATAGGGTCTCACTCTCATCCAAGCTGGAGGGCAGTGATGCCAGTCATGACGCACTGCAGGTTCCAGGTTCAAGTGAATCTCCTGCCTCAGCTTTCTGAGTAGCTGGGTCTACAGGCATGTGCCATCATGCCCAGCTAATTTTTGTATTTGTTTGTAGACATATGGTTTCACCTTGTTCCCAGGCTGGTTTCGAACTCCTGGGCTCTAGCAATCTGCCCATGTTGGCCTCCCAAAATGCTGGGATTATAGGTGTGAGCCCCTGTGCCCAGCTAAAATGTACCATTTTAACCATTTAAAAGTATACAGTTCGCTCTACATATCCGCAGTTTCTCCATGTGAGGACTGAAAACATTCAAAGAAAAAAAATACAACAAAAATATAGTAGAACAATAGCATTTACATTGTATTAGGCAATATAAGTAATTTAGAGATGATGTATCTGAGGGATGCATATGGATTATATGCAAATAATGTGCCATTTTATATGAGAGACTTGATCATTTAAGGATTTTTTCATCTTCATGGGTCCTGGAACCAACCCCCATGGATACTGGGGGGCAACTGTGTAATTCAGTGGCATTAAGTATTACGTTCATGTTGGTGTGCAGCCATCATCACCATCCATCTCCAGAACTTTTGTTCATCTTCCCAAACTGAAGCTCCGTGCCCACTAAACACTTCCCTTTTACCCCTTCCCCAGCCTCTGATAACCACCATTCTATTTCTGTGTCTATAAATTTGACTACTCTAGATGCTCATATTAGTGGAATAATAAAATATTTGTCCTTTTGTATCTGGCTTATTTCACTTAGTGTGATGTTCTGAAGGTTCATCCGTATTGTAGCATGTGTCAGAATGTCCTTCCCTTTCAAGGCTGAATGATATTTCATTGTATGTAGATACACATTTTGTTAACCCATTCATCTGGTTTTTTTTCTTTATAATCCAGGACAATGCTGAAACGCATTCATCTGTTGATGGACACCGGGTAATTAAACTTTTTGAAGACTGTAATAGTCAATCAAGTAGATAAATCATACTAGAAGATGTAGTTTTTGCCCTCAAAGAATATTGAAGTTGATATGCCAACATGTGAAACACAGAAAATGAAAGCAACTAAGTGACGTGAGAAGCCAGTGTGGGTTTATACAGAGTAACCAAAGGAGGCTGTCCTCGCCTTTCATCCAGTTGTTAGACTGAGGGAGGGTAGGACCTGGGAGGATTCCAGAAGAAGGTCTTCAGTTTGATTTCTGACCCTCCCACTTCTGCTGCTCTGTTAGGCCTCTGTGTACAGTTAGCAGCCATCTCATAGTAAATCTTCCAAATCATTAGGAGGTCCACTGCTTTGTCAGGACAATTTATACCTTTTCTCAATTAGCAAATTGTGTGGCAATCCAAAGTTAACTGGAGTGTTGCTCCCCTTTTCTGTTTTGCTCCCGTGTGGATGTAGTGCAAGAAGGCCTGCCAAGGTCAGGCTCCCATTTCCTCCCTGGGTTGGTATAGACCCGTTTGTTGGCCAGACATTGCCTAAAGCCCTGTAGTTGAGGGTGGTGTGCTTGCATTTGCCTGGCTGAATTAAAGCTCTTTGGTGCTTTTCTATCAGTCGAATCCCTTCTCCTCCATGTCTTTTAGAAATTTAGAAGGGTTTATCAGTGGTACCTCACTCTGTTTTCCACAGGTTTTTAAAACTTTTTTTTGTACTTTTACATTTGTTTGATTTTTTTTTTTTGAGACGTGCTTTCGCTCTTGTTGCCCAGGCTGGATTGCAATGGCGTGATCTTGGCTCACCGCAACCTCTGCGTCCCGGATTCAAGTGAATCTTCTGCCTCAGCCTCCCGAGTAGCTGGGATTACAGGCATGCACCACCATGCCTGGCTAATTTTCTTTGTATTTTTAGTGGAGATGCGGTTTCTCCATGTTGGTCAGGCTGGTCTCGAACTCCCAACCGCAGGTGATCTACCCGCCTCTGCCTCCCAGAGTGCTGGAATTACAGGTGTGAGCCACCGCACCTGGCCTTGTTTGATCATTTTAATGGGACTTTGGGGAGAGGGAATAGGTAAACAGATGGCTCATTCATCATCCTGAATTTATTTTTGTGTACTGTTTATCATCTTAAGTCTGTTTGGCTGCTATAACAAAATACCTTAGACTGGGTAATTTATGAACAATAGAGGCTGGGCGCGGTGGCTCACGCCTGTAATCCCAGCACTTTGGGAGGCCGAGGCGGGTGGATCACGGGGTCAGGAGATCGAGACCATCCTGGCTAACACGGTGAAACCCCGTCTCTACTTAAAAAAAAAAAAAAAAAAATTAGCCAGGCGTGGTGGCGGGCACCTGTAGTCCCAGCTACTCGGGAGGCTGAGGCAGGAGAATGGCATGAACCCGGGAGGCAGAGCTTGCAGTGAGCTGAGATCGTGCCATTGCACTCCAGCCTGGGCGACAGAGCGAGACTCCATCTCAAGGAAAAAAAAAAATGCTAAACAGACATGTAATTTCTGTTTACATGTCTTACACAGAGTCAAATTTTCGAAACTAAATTACCTTATCATAACGTATACAAAAATTATCTGGGCGTGGTGGCGGGCGCCTGTAGTCCCAGCTACTAAAGAGGCTGAGGCAGGAGAATGGCGTGAACCCGGGAGGTGGAGCTTCCAGTGAGCTGAGATCGCGCCACTGCACTCCAGCCTGGGCGACAGAGCGAGACTCTGTCTCAAAAAAAAAGAAAAACCAATAGAAATGTGTTGCTTACCATCCTGGCAGCTGGGAAGTCCAAGACCAAGGCACCAGTGGACTTGTTGTCTGGTGAGGGCTTAATCACTTCTCAAAGGCCCCACCTCGTAATGCTATTACATTCGGTATTAGGTTCCAACGTAGGAATTTTGGGGGGACACCAACATTTGGATCATAGCAATTACATTTTCCTATTTACTGAATTCTTTTTTTTTTTTTGAGACGGAGTCTCACTCTGTCACCCAGGCTGGAGTGCAGTGGTGCAATCTCAGTTCAGTGCAAGCTCCTCCTTGCGGGTTCGTGCCATTCTCCTGCCTCAGCCTCCGGAGTAGCTGGGACTACAGGCGCCTGCCACCACGCCCGGCTAATTTTTTATATTTTTAGTAGAGACGGGGTTTCACCGTGTTAGCCAGGATGGTCTTGATCTCCTGACTTTGTGATCCACCTGCCTCGGCCTCCCAAAGTGCTGGGATTACAGGTGTGAGCCACCGCGCCCGGCCTGAACTCTTAATTGTTCTGATTTCATTCGATTCTGTTGGGTTTTCCAGATGCAAAATTATATTACTTATAAATCAGGGTGATTTTTGGCTCTATTTTTATATGACTTTTTTTTTCCTGTTGTAATATTCTGCTTGTAGTTTCTAGAATGATACTGAATAGCACTTTTGGTGGGCATCTTTGGCTTAATCCTCACTTTAGCCGTTAGCACTGTTGGCTTTAGTCACTTTCTGCATATTGCCAAATTGCTTTTTGGAAAGGTGCACTAGAATTGGAGAACGCTTGTCACCCATGTCCACACCCAAGCTTAGTGACCAAAGCATTGTGAAGGGTCTTCCCAATTTGTGGCTCTTGTCATTTTGAAATTAAATTTGGGTTTACCATTTATTATTTTTTCTAGAAATTCTGGAGTCTGAGAATAGAATTGGCCTAGGTTTGTACATTGTTTTGTTCTCACCAGATAATTACACAACTTTTTCTTCCTATTCCAAAGCAACAGTGTTGTGGAGTGGAAATTACTGTTGTTAATTTTGGCACCATAGTTTGGTGAAAAAAGTATGGATCTCGGAGCCAGATATCAGAACTTAGCTCTGTCACTAATAGCCTGGTGACTTTTCATAACCTTACTTAAACTCTTTGAACTTTAGTTTCAGCATTTGTTTAAAAAAAAAAAAAAAAAAAAGATTTCACTGTGTCTCACTGGGAGATTGAGAACATGGAGTAAGATGCAAAGTGGGCCCTTCCTTAGCAATGGAGAAATCATTAGCATTCACATACCAAGGCCATTCAGCAAGAAATTGTTGCCATTTGAAGATTTTGATAGACTTTAATTTTGATCAAAGGTGATTTTATAACCTTTTTTTCTCCGTGATTCTTTATCCCTAATTTCCAAATGGAATCAGGGTCAATGATAATTGTATCTGCATCTTTCTTTAATAATCTATTTTATTCCAGATTTTAAACATTGCTTAATGGGTAGAATATAAATGAAATTACAAAAGCAGTGTCCAACATTTATTGAGCACTTTACTATGTGGGCAGGTAATTGAGTACTTTACATATGTTTATTTAATCTTCCCAACATTCCTACTTCTTGGGGAAATAAAGGTGCTTGAGAGGTTACCCAGTCAGGTCGTGGGAGAGCCAGGTCCGGGGCCTGGCAGTTTTGCTGCTGAGCTGCTGTCACTGTGCTGCCTTTGTGGTCTTTACAGGGTTGTTCCCTTTATTCTGTGTTCCTTAAGCCCCTTTTATTGCTTTGAGATCTAGGAAAAAACAAAACAAAAACACTGAGTTTTTGAAAATTTTGAAAATTTAATTGTTTTAAATAGTGTCAAATGTACAACATTCATATCTATTAAATATATGTTAATTCTACTCTGTAGCAGTAAGACCTTTTCTTATCCAGGCAGTATAGTTAGATCTTCTATTTATCTTTAATAGCCTTCTGTTTATCTTAAGAACTCTGGCTTAATTTTCTCTTGGATTATTATGAAGCCTTCATTATTGGGATATTTTTGTCAGTAAATTGTCCTGACTTGGTCCAACTTGGAGCTCTCTTTCTTTCTTTGCTCTTGCATCATCATCTGAAGACCCTACCTTGGCTTTAGGCTGCCAGGGACCGGTCATTCCAACAAGATTCTCTCAACTCTGCTCCACAGCACTTTTTTGGCTATTGATTACAGGATTTACCTTGTAGTATTGAAGCTGGTTTATTTTGCCCATCTTCTGTCACTGTGTAGGGTGCTTCTCGGGGCTAGGGACTGGACTTCGATGAGTTTTGCATTGTCAGCACCCAGCCTGTTTGGCCTGTGGTGGGCACTCACTAAGTGTCTCTGGTACCGGGGCCTGTGATGGGCACTCGGTAAGTGTCTCTGGCTTGAGTGTTGCTTGGCTGCTTTCCTCGTTTCACACTGCACTTTAGACTATTGCAGCTAAAATTAGCACACATCATCTGTTGATGGGATGCTTGCCTCCTTTTAAGCATTTCTCAAGCTTTCAAAATTTCTTCCTGAAGTTTGTCCTTCACAGATGAAATTGCTCCTGAATTAGAGGGAATTTACTCCAGGCTTCCTTGTGCTTAAATGTGGCAACTTTTAAGGCTGCCTTCATTTTTTGCCTCAGAGTTTATAAAGCAGCCTAGTGTAAATAGATGCTGTAGGGCCGGGCAGGGTGGCTCACGCCTGTAATCCCAGCACTTTGCGAGGCTGAGACAGGTTGATCACCTGAGGTCAGGAGTTCAAGACCAGCCTGGCCAACATGGTGAAACTCTATTGGAAATACAAAAATTAGCAGGGCGTGGTGGTGTGTGCCTATGATCCCAGCTACGTGGGCGGCTGAGGCAGGAGAATTGCTTGCACCCAGGAGGCGGAGGTTACAGTTAGCCGAGATTGCACCACTGTACTCCAGCCTGGGTGACAAAGTGAGAGTCTGTCTCAAAAAAAAAAAAAATTCTGTACTTAGCTTATTTAATATAAGCAGTTTTATGCTAGTCTCTGCTCTGTCGTGTTTTGTTTCATTTTCAATTGTTGCTTCTCATGTGGTAATGAAGAAAGCATTTAAAGGCCAACTTAGGTGGGTGCCTATTTTGATCCAGCTTGCTCAAGTTGTATCATGACTCATTGATGAGGAGGAAGGGCAAGGAGACATCTAACTCTCACAGGCTTTGTTTCTTGTAGCTCAGAGAGGGTTCCTTTAATCCATTTTAGAATTTTTTTTTTTTTTTTTTTGAGATAGGTTCTTGCTCTGCCACTCAGGCTGGAGTGCAGTGTGCCATCATAACTTGCTGCAGCCTCAAACTCCTGGGCTCAGGCGAGCCTCCCACCTCAGCCTCTGAGTAGCTGGGGCTACAGGTGGGCCACCACATTTGGCAAATTTTTAAATTTTTTATAGAGATGGGGTCTCACTCTGTTCCCCAGGCTAGTCTCAAACTCCTGGGCTCAAGCCATCCTCCTGCCTTGGACTCCCGAAGTGCTGGGATTACAGGCATGAGCCACCGCGCCTGGCCCCACATTAAAAATTTTGAAAGAGTAGCTTTGATTCAGGTGTAACTGTCCTCCTAAAGAAAAATAAAATGTTCTGAGGTGTTTTATTTTAAAGTTGGAACGTACTGGGAATAAATCTGTTTCAGGGGAAACATTGAAGTGCTACATTTGAAAATCTGTAGAATTTGCTTCAGGTGAGACAAAGGATGGGGTGAGTCATTGAAAGGACTCACTGGGACATGTGTGTAGTGGAGGGCTTAAAAGTATTTGCAGGAAAAAATTGAGAACCTTTCATTTCTAAATTAGAAATGTCTGAGTGAATTTAGGAGGAAGGGACTGGTTAAGTACCCAGGGGTTGGTTCCACAGTTGCTGAGCATCTGCTGTCACCAAGTCAGATGTGGCTACGGTCCTCGGGGAGGTGACAGGTAGGGGAGAAAGCCTTATCCACGAGGCTTTAATTCAAGGTGCCAAGGACCATGTGATTTGGCAGCAGGTGCATTTCAAGCATAAAGAGGTGGATTTTTTCAGTTGGGAATTACCAGTGGTCACCAATGTTTTTATCATCAGATTCTTTTTATATTTTCTTTCTTCCTCCCTTCCTGCCCCCATGGCTATGATCTTATTACTAGCCAAGAATTGTTGTTTAGTACAAGATAATGGTATTAATGGCTCATATTTGTTTATTAATTATGCTTAATGTGAGCTGAACGAGGCAGAGGCTGGAGATGGAGAAGAGGATCTGGTGGTGAGTGCTGTGGAACCCCAGCATCCCAGGCCAGGCAAGGCAGAGGAACAAGCAGAGGAGACAAAGAATCACAAGGGAGGAGGAAACTATCAGAAAGTTCCTATAGAGAGCTTACAGTTAACTCACTGAAATCCCTCTACAGCTGCCTGAGATAGGTTTTGTCATACCTCCATTTTACAGGTGGGGAAACTGAGACCTTGAGTAGTTAAGTAACATAACTCCAATGCAGGAAGTAGTCATTGACAGACCCAGGATTTGAAGTGAGGCTGTCAGCCTCCCGAGCTCCTCCTCTTAATCACTACTGCCTTCCAAGTTTCTAGAGTGTTTCTGTCAAAAACAAATGTGACAGTTTGGTTTAGTGTAACTTTACTATAGTAGATCTGTAGTTCTCAATACATACTTTATCTTAGCCAGAAGGCTAAGGAAGCGATTGATATGTGTTTTAAATATTGAAAAAGAGCTTCTGGACTTTGATTATTGGGTTTGTAGAAGAATAGAGATCTCATGAGCTGGCTTTGGGAATCTGGTCCGATCTTGTCGTTTTGCCTCTGGCGAAAGTGAAGGCCCTTGTTGAGGGACCTACCCAACACTTCACTGGAACTTGAGCCTGGGTCTCTTGAGTCCACGGTCAGAGTTTTTCCCATTGCACTATGATGTCCTTGGAATGTGTGTTCTTTACACAGGCAGTGTTGCAAGTGAAAGTTAGGGAAAGTCAAAATGGGTAAGATGTTAAAAGTGCCCTTATCAAGAGCACAGATAAGCTTCAGGAGCCCCATCCAGTGTCTTCATTGAACTGGACCCCTCTGCCGTCCTCTCCTTGCTCAGGTGTTGAGACTCCCCTCTCTTTGGTTTCCTCCTCCCTATTCACTCTTCTCACCCTCCTCTGCTGGCTCCCTACCTTTATTTACCTGATGGGGGGTTCCACAAGGCTCACCACTAGAGCCTTTCTTCCATCCTCATCCTCCCTCACTGGGGTCAGTATGTTCTGTAGTTAAAACTCACCTTTGTGTCGATGACACTGACTTAGCTCCAGTCTATATTTTAACTCTGAGGTTCAGATACGAGTGTCCAGCTATTTACTTGACCCTGCCCTTTGAATGTCTCCTAGACATTGCAGGCTCAACATGCCACATCTGTTCATGGCAACTCCATGCCCTGTCCCATTCTTCCTCAGCTCAATTACTGCCACCACCAGTTGGGAATTATTCATAACTGTAATAGCTGACACTTACTGAGAGTTTATTATGTGCTGGGCACTGCCTCAAAAATATTGCACGAATTTACACAAATAATCTGTTTGGTCCTAACAGTAATACCATGAGGCAGGTTATGGTAATAGTGATAGCTTATATAACTCCTAGTGTGTACCACACACTGTTTTTAGCATGTTACAGATATTAACTCGTTGAATTCTTGTCACAGATTCATGAGGTAGATACTGGTATTATCTCTAATTGATAGGTGAGAAAACTGAACTACAGAGAGATGAAGTTACTTGTTCCAGGTCCCTCGGTTACAACTTGCCTCCCAGGCTGGGTGCCGTGGCTCACACCTGTAATCCCAACACTTTGGGAGGCTGAGGTGGGTGGATCATGAGGTCAGGAGTTCGAGACCAGCCTGGCCAACATGGTGAAACCCCATCTCTACTAAAAATACAAAAATTAGCTGGGCATGGTGGCGGGCACCTGCAGTCCCAGCTACTCGGGAGGCTGAGGCAGGAGAGTTGCTTGAACCCGGGAGATGGAGGTTGCAGTGAGCCGAGATCACGCCACTGCACGCCAGCCTGGGTGACAGAGCGAGACTCTCTCAAAAAACAAACAAAAAAACCCCCCCAAAAACCAAAAGCCTGCCTCCTGGCTGCTCTCTTGTCCTTCTCTCTAGTGAGCATCTTAGTGCTGGCCACCACCAGCTGTCCCCGGATCACTGCAGCAGCCTCCTACCTGTGCTTTCTGCTTTCACTCTGTCCTCTTCCACACAGCAACGATGTTGGTCCTGAAATGAAAAACAGAACATTTCATTTAAACCTTCCAGTGGCTTCCTGCTGCACTCCGAATAAAATATAAGCCGCTTTCTGTTGCCCACAGGCCCCTCCTAAGGAAACCCCCAACGTCCTGGTCTTTTCTGTATCCTCATACATGCCAGTCTTTCCTGCCTCTTGTTAGCCTTTTATTGAGCTCTTCCATTTTGTTGTTCTCTCCATTAGAATGTAAGCTCCCTGAGGGCTAGAGCTTGATCAATGTAGAAAGAAGTAAGAAAGAAAGAAGTACAGGTTTAATTTTAGGCTATATCAGTGTTCCATTTGGAAATTGTGTTCTGAGTTCCAAAAGAGCCAAATCTTACTAGACTGGAACACAATCCAGTGCCAAGTTGTGGAGTGCTTGTATAGTTCTGCCACTGTCTGGAACCCATACAAGTGTCCCTGCACAGTTGCAGCTGCTTTTTTTGTTGTTGCTTCCCTCTTAGTCCTGCCCATCTGCCTTACGTGCCACAGTGTTTGAACTTCATGAGGCTTCTGCTTGCGAAACTGTGGTGATTCTGATGGTTCTGTGGATAGTGGAAGAAACCTGGCCAGGGACGCACAGGGAGAGAAGCTAAGCCTGAGAAGGTTTGGCCATATTCCTGCCTGTGAAAGACCATGGGAGATGGTAATCTTCAAGGTCCCATACTGACCCTCACCAATTCAGATTCTCCTGGCACTGATTTGCAAATTGAGCAACAAGTCTAGCTGTCTAGATGGCCACAGTTACTATTTTCTTTAGCTCTCAGTGCCCATCCTAACCCATGGCAGCTCTTTGTCACTGTCCCTAGAGATTCCTTTGAACCCACCTTGATGCACATAACTACACTAATGGCAAATTCTTTCATTTTTTCAGTAACCAAACCTGTCAGCATGGAGCCCAAGGAAATAGGTCTTATGAGAATTTCTGTAGTAAGCAAAAACATAGAATTTGGGGTAATATTAGTAAATAAGCAATAACTTAGCAAATTAAGATCTTGTTTGTAGTTCTGCTGTGGAGGAGAGTAACTTGTCATCTTACTTAAGACCCTGTAACTTCCAAAGAAGTGTCATTCTGTGAAAGTGTTGAGGGAGGGTAGGCCCCTGCTATGAATTTAGGAGTGTGCAGTTCACATATACTTTCTAAATACTGAGCAGGAGTAATGACTGTAATAAACTAGGGAGACTTTTTTTTTGTTAAGGCAGAGTCTTGCTCTGTCGCTCAGGCTGGAGTACAGTGGTGTGATCTCAACTCACTGCAACCTCTGCTGCAAGGGTTTAAGCGACTCTCCTGTCTCAGGCCCCCAGGTAGCTGGGATTACAGGTCACGCCACCACGCCTGGCTAATTTTTGTGTTTTTAGTAGAGACAGGGTTTTACCATGTTGGGCAGGCTGGTCTTGAACTCCTAACCTCAAATGATCTGCCCACCTTGGCCTCCCAAAGTGCTGGGATTACAGGCGTGAGCCGCTGTGCCTGGCTGGGAGACTTTTTCTTTTTCTTTTTCTTTTTCTTTTTCTTTTTCTTTTTCTTTTTCTTTTTCTTTTTCTTTTTCTTTTTCTTTTTCTTTTTCTTTTTCTTTTCTTTTCTTTTCTTTTCTTTTCTTTTCTTTTCTTTTCTCTTTCTTTTTCTTTTTTTGACAAGGTTTTGCTCTGACAACCAAGCTGGAGTGCAGTGGCATATCATAGTTCACTGCAGCCTCAAACTCCTGGACTCAAGTCATCCTCCCATCTCAGCCCCCCAAGTAGCTGGGACTGCAGGTGTGCAACCACCCACTGGCTATTTTTTTTTGTAGACATGGAGTCTCACACTGGTCACAAACTCCTCTTTCTTCTAAAGCAACAAAAACGTGTTCTTAGTTGACAGTGGAATGGTAAACATGACTCTCAGAACTGTTGTACTGAGTTCATGACTTGTTTAGGTGACAGGAGGTCAATATAGATGGTGCCAGCTTCACACCCTTGTGTCATAGGGTCCCTTTGCCCAGCACTCTCTTTTTAAATTCAGAATAATTGGGAAGTGGTGGGTGTAAACCAGCACTGCCTTCTCTGCAGACCTACCAAGGTGTTATGCAAGCAGTATATTTACATAAATTTATATTGCATAAATATATAGTATATTTGCTAATAATAATACCAAGGTATTATGGAAATAGAGAAGGCCTAACTTATTAGAACCCACGTTTGTTTGTTTGCCAAGACCTCTGCTGGTCTTTTTTTTTTTTTTTGGTCTTTTTTTCCTTTTTTTCTATTTTTCTTTTTTGAGACAGGGTCTTGCTCCCATTGCACAGGCTTAAGGGCAGTGGCATGATCATGGCTCACTGCAGCTTCAACTTCCCAGGCTCAGGTGATCCTCCCACCTCAGCTTCCCAAGTAGCTGGGACTACAGGCGTGTGCCGCCACACCTGGCTAATTTTTTATATTTTTTATTAGAGACAGGGTTTCACCATTTTGCCCAGGCTGGTCTCAAACTCCTGGGCTTAAGTGATCTTCATGCCTCAGCCTCCCAGAGTGCTGGGATTACAGGCGTGAGCCACTGTACCTGGCCCTATAGCATCTATTTACACTAGGTCTGTCTCTTGGTCTTGAATGTTACCTTTAATGACCTCTCAGTCAGGGAGGTCAGGAAAATGAGATTTCTTTGTAGATATTAAAGAATATCACAGAAAGTACTTTTGGTATTGCAGCCCAAGTACATCATGGGTTAAAATGACTTTTACAGATTAGCCTGTGTAGCAGTGATAATGCTTATCATATTACTTCTCTAGAAATGTTTTTTCAGAGTTCTGAACAACCTGTTTATAAGAAGACTTTAACAGTGTAGTCCGTGGGTTAATTGGGGAGATTTATGTTAGAGCCACCAGAAGCAAGGGTTAGCTTTGGCCACAGTAGCCAAAACAACTCTTGCGCCACCCCTCCCTCCTGCTCAGTGTGGTTCGTGTAGGTAGTTGTCTGGTTTCTAGCATCACGCAAGGCTTGGTTACACTGAGTTTCTGGTGGCCTGGAGGGTAACTTTCGGCCTTTGTGTGGAAGCTGTCACTTTGCACCTTAAATATCAGATTGTAATTTGGGGACTTCTTAAGATGATGTCCTTCAGTGATGCAGATATTCTGAAACAACTCCCTGCAGCAGTCCCAGGTACCAGAGATAGCCCTTCTTTTCTTTTTCTGGCAGCAGTAACCTTTGTGGTCTTTCTGGGCCATATCAAGCTTGGCTTGAGGCAACTCTGTTTCCTTCACTCAGAGAGCATTATATCACCTCCCATCACCTCATCCCTGGAATTCTCTTGACTTATTTTGCTGCTGTGACCTTTGAACCAGAGCCCAGGCTCAAGCTTTTGTTGGGTGGAGGTGAATGTGGACTCCCTTCTTCTTGTGCTAAATTCATCATCATAGGCATGGAGTAACTGAGCTTCAAGGGATCTTAAGTCTGTTGCATGTCAGTCAAGTGGACTGCCTTCTGTTTGTGTTAGATGAAGTATTGGGGGAAGTGTAGGGTCTGTGTTTTCACAGCTCCTTTGAGACTGCTAAAGGTATCTGGCCTGTACTGTGTGGTACAATGAGCTGTACTGACAATACACCTTCACAAAGAGCAAGTCTAGCACTGTGTCTTTCCATACAGTTGTTTTGATGTGTAGTGCATTTTGTAGCGTTTAGAGGGGAAATGTAGAAGAAGATACTAGTTTTGTTTTTTTTGGCCATATGCTTCAGTGTAAAATGATCCAGCACTTTCCAAAAGATATTTTTATTAGTAGTACTAAACTATTATCTATATGCTCATGTTGATTAAATTGATTGAAAAGCTTAATTTTCAATACATATATTTAGATCTTTCCTAGACAAAATGTAATATTAACTTTGATAATACTTTTTGTTTTATGTCATTTGAGAGCATTTTGACATTGTAAGTTGAGAACAGTTGCTCTGATAATAGATTATTTTCTTCTTTATCATTTTACCTATTTTATTAGTTTATTTTGTTTTTTAGTAGGTGCCAGCAAGTATTCTTTATTTGATTCTGATACTTTTCCCCTTTAAGAGTCTTATTGAACAAATACTTTTAGAGGACCTCGTATGTTTAGGGCACTGTTGTAGAACCGGTGAAAGGAAGGAGAGCCGGAGGTAAGTTGCAGTCTCTATTTGGGGAGCTTCCCTGGGTGAGTTTAGCTTTCTTTGTGTAGACCCCATGGGGATCCAGAATACTGGCCATAGTTTTTGAAAATGTAGAACAATTAGTAGATATTCAGAATTCAGAACTTAAATTATATATGCTTTCTACCATCTAGTTTAAACTTTTAAAAGATATTGTTAAATTTACACTTAAATTGCTTTAGTATGTCTTTATGATTTTAGCTCAAGTATGATAGAACGAAGATATGTTCTTTTCCCTTCACTGCTGTGTTCTGATCTTAATGTCAAGGGAAGATAGTAATATTGTGTTTGACACTAATACGTTTAGAAGATAATTTCTAGCCCCAGTTTATGATAGCTATGTACATTTATGAGGAAAATCTTTAGCACATGGCTTACATGGTGCAGAAATTAGTTTCAAATGACTTCATCTATGTTTAATATCTGATCATTATGTTAAGAAAAAAGGAGAAAAGCAAATGGAGACTCTCCCTCTCCCAGGCCATTTGACAATAACATAATTGGGAACGTGTCCTTGGCCTCTCTCCTCCTCCTCCCCGCAGAATGATGTAGGTCCTCTTTACTCTTAGTGAGATATACAGCAGACCTATTCATTCACTTCCAAGAAGTTCTCAAAACAGCAGACAGCTGTGAACAGTTGATACGTGTTTGGCTTGGAATTCAGCGTGTGAACTTCTGCCTAGACGGGTTTTCCCCAGACCAGAGGGCTTTATTTCAGAACACAGTTGTGAAGTGAGGTGATGCTTCTTTACAGCGCAGCTAAACCTGCACCACTAACTGCGTGGATAGACAAGAGATGCACCATGGTAGTCGTGAGGGTCTGACTTTCTCCATAACTGGGAAGTTAAAATGGACAGTTTGGCAAGAAGGAAAGTTGCATATTTCTCATGTATTCTATAGCCATTTCCTTTTGTTTATCAACGTGAATGTTGAGAGTTGGGCCTCAGTATGAATTTTAATTAGAATTGTAGTATAGCGTTAATCTTACTATGGTAGCAAGACCAGTGTAATATGAATACACTTAAAAAAAACTTATACATTATAAAATGAATAATTGAAGCCATGCCAAGTCCATGATACTATGCATTCATGCCATTTTATCTTTTTTTAATTGCTTTTTTATTTTTGATATTTCAACTGATCATTTATTACCTTTTCCTCCCTGGTTGTTTAAAGTTATCTTTTCTTCATTTTTCTTTAGCAGGAATCTATTTTATTAGCGTTTTGGGACAAGTGGCTACCTGAATACAGATTTTATTTTTGTTGTGAAAATTGGTTTCTTGCAGATATTCTTCAGTGAAATTAAAAAGTGCTTCATGCCAAAGGAGAAAACTGGTCAGGAGGAGTCCCTGCATAGTTTGATTTCCACTTAAATAAAGCCCTGTCTCAGTGCCTGTGCAGCTGTCTAACTGTTGGCTGCCGAGACAAATCTGCAAGCCTGGCTCTCCTTATGGAGTGGCGATAGTTGGGTGATTAATTGAAGATATGATTTTGTATTTGAGGACCCAAGCAGAAGAAAGTCTCACATTCTAATGGTGTTTGAAAGGTGTCCTCTTTTAACTATTTAAATTGGGAGAGAGAAATGCTGTAATTTGTCATCTAAATTAGAAAGTTAAACCTGTTTTATTCTTCTTAGCACAGTGCCTGGGATGTTGGGCATTCAAGTGTTTGTACAGTGAATGAATAAATGGACAGATGGGTGGATAAATAAATTTAGTTGATCTTTATTTAAAAAATATTTCATTCGAAAAGAAATGAATAGCAGATACCTTACATTAAATGTGAGGAGTAATAGCTCCCTTGTAGCTTTTGCACTCCCATTTCTTTGGGCAAATGACTGGGGTAAATGGATTATGATATGGGGCCGGGGTGAACCACCTCACTTTGTGGGTGTTATGGGAGGGATATTTAAAAAGGCAGAAGGAGAAAGAAACAAAATCTCATTTGTTTCCATGCATTTTACTGCTATCTTAGCGAGGTAATTCAGACTTAAATCCTAGGCTGAAATTCCTGCCTTAATTTTTTTTTTTTTTGAGATGGAGTTTCGCTCTTGTTGCCCAGGCTGGAGTGCAGTGGCGTGATCTCGGCTCACTGCAGCCGCCACTTCCTGGGTTCAAGCGATTCTCCTGCCTCAGCCTCCCGAGTAGCTGGGATTACAGGCGCCCACCACCACGCCCAGCTAATTTTTTGTATTTTTAGTAGAGACGGGGTTTCACTATGTTGGCCAGGCTGGCCATCTTAATTTTTTTTTTTATTTATAGAACTGGCCTAAATACAGTGAGGCATTTCCATTCTGGTTTTTATCCTTCCATTAGCCTGAAGGGGTGATGGGGGCAGGTGGTCACATTTCACAGCGAAGTAGGGAGGTAGGGAAATGCAGTGCCGAGCCTTAGGACCAATCCTTAGCTTGTTAGCTGGCCTCATTAAGAGTTATGATTTTTAGGGAGAAGGGGAAGGACAGATTCTCTTGTCTGTTTTGTTCATAGCGTGTTTTGGACCACATTAACCTGGCCCTTAAAACATTGCTTTGACTGAGTTACCCATGAATGTTAAGCTTTTATTCATGTTCGCTATAGGAAATAATTGTAAATCCTGTTTTTACATTTGTATGAGATTATTGTCTTTGTCCCTTCCACCTTCTGATGACTCTTCCGTAGTGCTTCATTGGTGACATTTCTTCAAAATTTAATACTGGGAAAAACATCTTTCCTGGCTAACTAGACAGTTTCCTCATTTCTGATGAGATTTGTGTAAGCCATCCTGAGTCTGTCTTTGCCCTGATCAAGAGTATACTTAGGGCCAAGGTTTTAATGCTTTGCGTTAACATTTTTGCTGTCTTCTTTTTCTTAACTCTATTTTTCCTCTTAAAAGTTATTATAAACAATCTTATTTTGTATGTGCTTTTAATTAGGTGCTTTACATTCTTCTTGGAAAGAGTCATGTTTCTAATAGATTCTTTAAAACAACAGTGCATGTTCATTATTAAGTACTTCCTTTGTATTTATGCTTATTGCTCCTGTAACCTTTTCCCACTAACCCTAGTTGATTTTTCTTTCTCGTTTAGTCCTGGATCAAGCTGAGTATCTCCACGTTTAGATGCATAAATACTATTTTGTTAAGATCTTACGTTTGTGGTATAAGAACTTGAAGGAAATAGAACTGATTTGTTATTTCTAAAAGGTAAGCTTTTGATAAGTGATTATGAATTCCCTCTAAGAACTAGATGATATAGATCATTGCTGAACCCCAAACTAATGTTCCTTATGTCCAGCTGTGATTCTAACCTTTGACTGAAATGTGGGTTAAGGGAACATTTGGATCATTATCTTTTTTCCTGCTACCCAGTGTCTACTCTTTGATTTGAGGTAATGTTATTTTCTGGGAAGAACGGCCACAAGATTTAAATCCTGCCATTAATTTTCTCATGTTATATTTGTACACCTATAGGACATGGTAGTAGTCAAGAATCAACTGAATTTTCCCTGACACTTTTTATTCTTGTTAGTGTTATTGTAATAACACCTGTTTAAAGCAGGCATCTGGATCTTCCAGGAGCACAGATGCTTTCTTGATGAACCTCATGTCATGTTAACCCTTTCTCTGTCTAGAAATATTTTAATTATTTCATATACAGAACGTTATATTACGTGAAACTCTATGGGCCGGGCGCGGTGGCTCACACCAGTAATCCCAGTACTTTGGGAGGCCAAGGCGGGCGGGTCACTAGAGGTCAGGAGTTCGAGACCAGCCTGGCCAACATGGTGAAACCCCACCTCTAAAAATACAAACATTAGTTGGGCATGGTGGCACACACTTGTAGTTCCAGCTAATCGGGAGGCTGAGGCAGGAGAATCACTTGAATCCAGGAAGCAGAGGTTGCAATGAGCTGACATCCCACTACTGCACTCTAGCCTGGGTGACAGAGCAAGACTCCGTCTCAAAACAAACAAAAAACCCCTATAAAGACCTGCGTCTGTAAGAGCCTAGATACAGTGCTGCCACCATGGCTCTATGGCTTCTTTTAGCCTCATTTTGCCAACTTGTAACTATTAATATCTTCCATAAATGGTTATTATTGTAATAAAGGAAAATCATTTTTAGAAATTTTGGAACACTATGTCTAGCTACATTCAATAGTAATTGAATCAGGATAATAAATGTTTCGAAGCCCCTGGTGGTAGTTCACTTATTTCCCACTCTGTGTAACAAAGTTCTTGTGTAAAACATAAGGTTTTGGCTTGTGCTCTGAATCTTAGCACTTTACAGCGGGCAGAGCACAGCATCCCCTTCATTCATCTTAGTTCCTTGGTTTCCTGTGTGCTGTTTCCTGCCTGAATTTGATTCAACTTTGGATCTGTGTGCTTGTCCTTACAGAATTATATGTGCAAGTGATACTACTATGTTCTTAAACTATCCTCTTTATTGGTGGAAGTACTAGTAAATAGAATCATTATATTCATTTACCTACCAGTCATCCTTCAGAACTAATTGAAGTGCAAGTTGGTCTCCTTTCACTAGGAAATAAACTGCCTCCAGCCTTCTGCTTCAGCAGGTCTGCTCCTTGTACCTCAGGCTCCTCTTCCACCCCAGCCAGCTTCAGCCTCTCTCTTGTATTGGCTGCTTGTGTTTTTCTTCACCCTCTCTGGGAGTCCCCTGGGGTATCCTCCTCTCCTTTTGCAGCTTATGTGGTTTCTGCGCTCACTTACTTCAGGGAATGGTTTCTAAACCACATCCAAAGTTAAAAGTGGTAGACTATGGACCCTCCTGTAAATGAGGCTGACCATATATTCTGGAAAACTCTCCTGCTATGAGCCCTTAGAAATACTGCAAAAGATACAGCAAACATCCTTTAAAAGTCTTTATCAGAAGAAAGTGAGAGAAATCCATAGATAGGGAAAAAGAAAGAGGAGTGAGTGTTTCTGGGAGACAGAAGGTCTAAAACTGGAGTGGGAAGTGAGCCAGACAGAGACCAGGCTGAAAAACAAAAACATCCATCAGCAAATGGAGTTAAAAAGAAAAAGTCTCTTTTGAGACTGTTTGGCTTGGGGTTTGAATTAATGCTACCTGCATGGTCTGGAAAACCCCAAGCTGAGAAACGAATCTAAATGCTTCTGAGTTGGAAGAGCCCTGGGGTGCTTGGCAGAAAGAAATAAATGCAAATCCCTTCAGGAAGAATGCTACCCTCCACCCGCTGATGAAGAGCTGGGGATATGCTGACGACAGAAACATTGCTAGACGTATAAGGAAATGAGCCGCCATGAATGAGAGTCAGCTTAAAGTCAGTGATGACATGCCATCTACTTGATTCATTCATTCCTTGCTTTTTAGCTGACCACCCATTATATACTGAGTGCTGTTCTCAGTGCTGTGGTTATAATGGCAAAACATTCTGTGGGGAAATGGGTACTGAGCTGCTGACCAGAGGCTTTGGTACATTTGGCCTGCAGCCCTGCCCACTTCAGGGCTCTGAGTTAATGCTAGAAAACTGGTGCTTGACTGGTCCCAGTTTGAAAACTGCTGATTATGTTAATTCCTGTATTTTACAAATGAAAAAACTGAGACCACAGTGGTTAAATAACTTGCCCGAGGTAGGAGCCTCAGTTTCCTTGCCTGTGGAATGGGGATGATACCTACCTCACAGGGTTGCTGTGGCCATGAAAGGTTAACTGGCATGTTGTCTGCCTCAGATATTTCTATTCTTCCTTTGTCTTCGTCTTTAATGATCACAGATACTACAGGGACCCAGTTCTACTGCTTTTCAGATTCAACACTTTTCTGTTGCTGGTATGATTCTCAAGGTCTTTGATTGTTCAAGCCTACACAGAGCTCCACGCCCTCACTCTTAGTTGTTCTCTGATTATTTCATGTACGTGGGTTTCCCCTTCCTAACAGATTGTGAACTGTTTACGTTCAGGGTCCAGAGTTTGTATTTTTATGTTAGCTTTATATTATCTTTATCTAGTCTTGGACTGGTCTGATTTGTTGTTGTTGTTAAGCAACAATAAACAATTATTTATCAATAAACAATTATTATTTGTTTGTTGTTGCTTGATTAATCACAGTAGTTCCATTGTAATGAGGAAACAAGAATATTTCTGTCCAAAAAGTCATTATGCGAGAGTGTTGGCAAAGGAAAACACTTTTGCTGGCCATTTATGATGTTGACATCTGTATTCTGCTGCTTCAGCCTCTGACTGATGATTGCTACCTGAATTCCTACTGCAGTTTGCCTTACAGTACAGGCCTGCTCATTCCTTCTCTGCCAGGCCTGTTTGTGAATGCTGTTCACCACCCTGAGATTCTCTCTGTATGTTGGAAATCATTGAATGAATAGCTCAAGCCGCTTCCATGTAGTTGTAAGCACATGTATTAGGATTGGAAGTGCATCCATTTGTATGGGCACGGGTCCATGGTTAGCTTTGTTTTCCTGTCGCCCTGCCCTGCCCTGATCTCTGGCCTAGATGGACAGTGTGGGCGTGCTCTCTGTGTCTTTCCTGTCCATCTGTTGGCTGAGGGTCAGGCACTTCTGCTTACCATCAGAACCAGGAAGGAATCACTTGGAATTCATCCCTCCCATAGAACCCAACTGTGGCTGGGCTATAGCCAGGGCTCTGTTCAGTTGCTGGCTGCGTTTCAGCTCTCCATTTGAGTCCTTTCTATATGAAAAACATGAAAATGCCAGGGGATTATTTTTGCAAGTAAAAAAGATGGCAGCAGATGTGAAAACAGATTTACTCATCATGATGTAAATTGGTGTTTTGTTTTCATTTTAGTTTAACAATATATAGGTATTCATGAAAATATTTGGCTGTAAAAAATTAGGAAAATTACAAACTGCTGTTATCTGTTGCAGTTCATTCAATTCAGTTTTATTGGAAAGAACTTGAAATTGTAAGTTAAAAAATTTACTGAAATTTGTGGTAGTTAAGCTTTAAGAATTATAAGTAATAATGCAAAAGACATTTTAAAATTCAGATTTATCAAAATCAATTGTTCCTTTCTTTGTACAGATAAAATAATTTTCTGGAATATGGAATATGGTGGTAGAAGTAATGCAGACTTGTTTTACCACAGCCTTCATTTTCTCTGGCAATTATTTCTGCGTTTCTTCTGTTTTATAAAGGAAATGGCTTGTGTTTAGTAATTTCCTCTGTACCTGTAACCAAGAGAATAAACTTGTTATTACATCTAAACTTGTGTATTCTTGTATACATGCTGGACCAGAGACTAGTTAAAATGTTCTGTGTTACCATGGGTCTGTGAAAAGATCTTGTCTTACTGGTTTTGTATTCCTAGTAAATTTCAGTATGATGATATCACCTAAACACTGTAACTATGGGACATTGGCAGGAGCTTGGGGATATTTTTAGCTACTTGGAACTCTTATTGTAATGGTATTTATTAGTAATTCAAGACAAATTTTATTATATAATTATGCTCGATGGGTTTATTGCCATGCAAGACTGCAGTGTTTTAGATGACTAGAATTTAGCTTTTTAAGAACTCCACATTTTTATTTCAGCTCTTTCAATGGAAAATTTTCTAAAATATGCAATTTCCTTCTTAATGAGAAGGTAATGAGCATAATAGGACTTGTAATTGCCCACCCAGGGTCATCTCTTTATTCTTTTGTGAGGACTCACAGTAATGCTTTTGGAAGGGGTCAGCATGTTGGGCTTCTTTCTACATTTAATGGTCATTTGTCAACAAATATTTACTGCGTTCTTTTCTAGGTCTGGAGATTCAGTGATGAAGGCATATTTCTTGCCCTCAGAAGGTTCACATTGTAGTAGGGAAGATAAACCAGGTAGTAAATCTTAGGACACAATGGGATGTTTACAGTGAAGAGGAGAGGCCAACCTGGAGTATATGGGTTTGAGATCCATGCAAATCTGGGTTCAAATTACAGGGTGAATGGAGTTGTGTTAAGCTCCATCTAGCACTTGCATGGCTAGACGTATGCATGTGTAGTGTTTATTTCTGTCATAGCAGTAAAAAGACTTCTCCTGTAGTTTATTGGCCTATAAAATAATATAATTTATGACATCATTGGAAAAGTGTATTCCTACGTGGGGTCATTTGTTTCTAGAGTAAAACAGTTTTAACACCATATACAAATAAAAGCACTTCTATTCAATTGAACATGCATTTATTGAATACCTAATATACATGTACATTTTGCTTGCTAGATGTCTTGATGAATAGACATTTAAAAGTCCTTACCCTTAAGTAACTCACAAGTTAGCACGGATGATAGGGGCTCAAATACTTAAAATATGGTGTAGAATTGAATGAGCAACTTAAGGTAGAAACATTTGCTGTAGAAGACCATACTTGCTAGGGAGGAACTGGCAAAGATGTATGGAATAGGTGATGTCGAAGCTGCATCATGAAAGATGGCTAAAATTGGGGGAATTTGGGATGAGCATGTACTTAGGTGGATTAGCTGGGAGCTTAGTACAGGCAATAAATATATTAACACTTTGAAAGGAGCATAATTTTTATAGAGGACCCTGGTGGAAGACAAGACTGGCACGATAGGTAGGTGTAAGGCCCTTCTGTGAAGGCCCTTGAATGCCAGGCTGAGGAGGGTGTTCTTAGCCAGTGAATGTGACCAAGTGACCGTTCTTAAAGTTGCAAATGATATTATTGCAGCTGTCCTTTAGCTCACTGGCAAAATGGGTGTGTATTAACTGAGGGGAGGTCATGTGGGTCTAGAGTGAAGAGCACTGAAATTATCAATTGGTTTGAATTCTGGCTTCAGCACTTATTACGCTGGGGGGACTTCAACTTCAGGCAAGTTGCTCAAAACCTTTCTGAGCCTCAGTTTCCTCATAGAGAAAATGGGAATAATGATTCCTTTTATATGGCTGTCTTAAATGACATAACATTTATGAAATCACCTTTAGTAATTTGCATGTGCAGTTTGTTTGGGATTTCAGCCTAGGTGGTTTGTTTTTTTTCTTTCCAATCTTCCCATACCTTGCATTGATTTTTGTTGTCTTCTGTGCTAGCTCGGAGCTCCAGTACTGTGTGGCAGTAGGGTTCTCATCTTTCTGCTTTGTCTGGGATTTCTAGTACAGCATGATACAAACATCTTTATCTCATTTCGTTCTTAAATATGATATTTGCTATAGATTGTAGGTAAATATCCTTTATCAGAATAAGGAAATTCTCTTCCTAATTTGGAATCTAAAAAAAAAAGAGTGTTGAATTTTAGGATACTTTTTTGCTTGTATTGTAATAATCTTTTTCCCTGCTCTTTACTCTTTTAGTATGATGAATTATGTCTAATAGATTATATTTCTAATTAGTAGACAAACAGATTTTCTAATAACCTCTTAGAACTAGTTGTGGATATTATCACTTTTTTAATATTCTAGTTGAGTTTATGTAATACTGCTGTAGGCTATTCTTGAATGTTTGGTAGAACTTGTTTGTAAAATATGTGGCCTGATTTCTTTGTGGGATGATTTTAAACTACAGATTCATTTTCTTTAGTGGGTATAGAACAGTTTAGACTACCTTTCTTCTTGAGGTCGTTTTGTTAAATTGTGTTTCTTAGGAATTTATTCATTTCATATGTTATCTAATTTTATAGCATTAAGTTGTTCATGATATTATTTTATCTTAAGTTTCATGGTGTCTAGTTAGTTGTAGCCCCCTTTTCATTCCCAGTATTTGTATGTGCTGCTCTCTCTTTATCTGTCTTGCCAGAGCTTTGTGTCTTTGATTACTTTTTGCAAAGAATCAGTGTTTGGCCGGGCGCGGTGGCTCAAGCCTGTAATCCCAGCACTTTGGGAGGCCGAGACGGGCGGATCACGAGGTCAGGAGATCGAGACCATCCTGGCTAACACAGTGAAACCCCGTCTCTACTAAAAATACAAAAAACTAGCTGAGGGAGGTGGCGGGCGCCTGTAGTCCGAGCTACTCCGGAGGCTGAGGCAGGAGAATGGCGCAAACCCGGGAGGCGGAGCTTGCAGTGAGCTGAGATCTGGCCACTGCACTCCAGCCTGGGCTACAGAGCAAGACTCCGTCTCAAAAAAAAGAGAAGCTGGGACCACTCAGTGTTTGGCTTTGTTTAGCCTCTGTAATTTTTTTTCTTTTTATTTCTTTAATTTCTGTTTTTATTATTATCTTCCTTTACTCTCTTTTGGTTTATGCTGTACTTTTCTAACTTCTTAAGTTGAATGTTTAGCTCCTTAATTTATAACATAAGTTTTCTTTTATAAGATAAGTTTTATAACATTTTATAACAGTTTCTTCTTTTATAAGCTTTTTTTGTGTTTGTTTGTTTGTTTTTGAGACAGGGTCTCATTTTGTGGTCCAGGCTGGAGTACAGTGGCGCAGTCATGTTTTACTGCAGCCTTGACCACCTGTGCTCAAGTGATCCTCCTACTTCAGCCTTCTGAGAAGCTGGGACCACAGGCATGTGCCACCATGCCTGGCTAATTTTTTAATTTTTTGTAGAGATGGGGTCTCTCTGTGTTGCCCAGGATGGTCTTGAACTCCTGGGTTCAAGCAGTCCTCCCACTTTGGCCTCCTTAAAGTGTTGGGATTACCCATGTAATCCACCGTGCCCAGACTAACATAAGCATTTAAGGCAATGAATTTTCTTTCAAAATACTGCCTTTGCTATAGCCAAGAAGTGTTTTGTTTTGTTTGGAGACAGGGTCTCACGCTGTCACTGGAGTGTGGTGGTGCGATTATGGCTCACTGCAGCCCCCACCTCCTAGACTTAAGTGATCCTCCCACCTCAGTCTGTTGTGTAGCTGGGACCACAGGAGCATGCCACCATGCTGGCTAATTTTAAATTTTTTTGTAAAAACGGGGTCCTACTGTGTTGCCCTGGCTGATCTTGATCTCCTGGGCTCAAGCATCCACATCAGCATTTGTTATTTTCTGACTCTTTTAGTAATAGCCATTTTAACTGGGGTGAGAAGACATCTGCTTGTGGTTTTGATTTGCATTTTCCTGGTAATCAGTGATGTGGAACACATTTCATGTACCTGCTCTCCATTTGTTGTCTGCTTTTGAGAAATGTCTTTTCAGATCCTTTGCCCATTTTTAAATCAGAATGTCTTTTGCTGTTGAGTTGTTTGAGTTCTTTATATATTCTGGTCATTAATCCTTTGTTGGTTGAATAGTTTTACAAATATTTCTCCCATTGTGTTGATTATGTCTACTTTGTTGATTGTTTGCTGTGCAGAAGCTTTGTACATTTTCATTTATTTTTACTTTTATTTTGTTTTTCTCTTTCTAGGGGATTGATTTTGGTCTCCCCTGCTCCCACCTCCATTCTATTTTTACCCCTCCAGTGATTTAGAAGCTTTATACTTTATTTCTAGTCTTTTAGTGATTGCCCTTTAAATTTTACCATGCTTACCTAAGATAATTAAGTATAAAGTTGAGTATTTTAACTATCCTTCTAAAACGATATAAAGGCCTTAAGTACTTTTGGCTCTGGTCATCCTTGTTTTGATCAAATTGTCTATTTTTTTTTTAGTTTTCCACCCTCCCCCGTGTACTCGTCATAGACACAGTCTAGTGGTTAAGCACATAAACTAGAAACTGAAACCGGCAGCCTGGTGTGACACCCAGCTCTGCTGCCTACCAGATGAGTAGTGCTGGGCAAGCATTTAACCTGCCTGTGCCTCAATTTCCTCACCTATAAAATATGGACAACAAAAGGATCTTTCTTATAAGGCTAAGGCTTTTAAATGAGAAATACAGTACCTATAAAGCATTAAGAGCTATACCTAGAAGTTGATAAGTACTATATATTAATATAAGTCTGCTGTTACTGCTTTATTGTTCTGTTTTGAATAGACATTGTTTAATTTTACCTACATATTTAACAATTTCTTTTCTCGTTGTTTCTTCTTCTACCTTAGACCTTACTTCTGAGACATTTTCCTTCTATCTGAAGAATATTCTTTAGATGTTATATTGCGAGGTCAGTTGGCCTTATATTTCAGCTTTTGTTCTTTTGAAATGGTCTTCCTATTTCACTCTAATTCTTAGAAGACAATCTTTCTGGGAACATAATTCTGTTTTCTTTGAGTGCTTTGAAGATACTGTTTCATTGATTTTGGCAGCCAATGCCGCTGTTGAGATGTCTCTTATCTGATTGTCATTCTTTTGTGAGCACCTGTCTTTTCCTTTTGGCTACTTCTGAACTCTCCTTTTTGTGTTTTTATTGTGCAATTTTACTAAAGTGTGCCCAGGTGTGTATTTCTTCTTTATTTCTCCTGCTTGGCGTATATTGTGCTGCTTCTCATGTCTGTGCATTTTTTTTTTTTTAATCAGTTTTGGCAAATTCTCAGTTGTTATGTCTTCAGATATTTCTTTTCCATTTTCTCTGTTATGTCCCTTTAGAATTTTAATTAGATTTGTCCTTTTTGGAGTCTCACTGTGTCTCCCAGTCTGGAGTGCAGTGGCGTGATCTTGATTCACTGCAAGCTCCACCTCCCAGGTTCACAACATTCTCCTGCCTCAGCCTCCCGAGTAGCTGGGACTACAGGTGCCCGCCACCACGCCCAACTAATTTTTTATATTTTTAGTAGAGACGGGATTTCACCGTGTTAGCCAGGATGGTCTTGATCTCCTGACCTTGTGATCCGCCTGCCTCAGCCTCCGAAAGTGTTGGGATTACAGGTGTGAGCCACCGCACCCGGCTGATCTCTTATATTTCTATCTCCTTGTCTCTCTGTGCTATAAAAAAATTGGTGGGTAATTTCTTGAGCTATTAGATCGAGTTCATTAATTTCTTTTTTAGCTGATGTCTTAATTGTAGAGTGCGTTTTATTGAAGGAATAGGTTTTTCATTTCTAAAAGAATAGGTTTTTCATTTCTAAAATATTTCATTTCTAAAACATTTGGTTCTTTCTGCCATTTTAGATAGTGTCTTGCTTTCTAATTCCTTTAGACATTTCAAACCTAATTATTTAAAGTCCTGTTTATTTCAGTTTCTGAAGATTTGCGGATCTAAATTTGTCGTTTGTACTAAGAATTCATGGTGACTTATTTTGTGTGTTTAGTAATTTTTAATTGTAAACAGATTTTTGGTTAAGCCTTATCTGAGGGAATCCTTATTTACTAAATTGGGACTGTTTGCATGCAGCTAAGATTTGTATTTGCTCTGGTATACAAGGATGTTAGAACTGTGGGACACTTAGCCTGTGAGTCCTGCTGAATGTGTGTGACTCAGGTTCAGCCTCTCTACCTAGAGGTTGGACCAAAGTTTGAATATCTGATAGAATGACCAACTGTCTGGTTAGTCCAGGACTGAGGGGTTTCCTGGGATGTGGGACTTTCAGTGCTAACACTGGGACAGTTCTGGGTAAAATGTGACTATTGGTCACCCTAATTCCGATTCCAGTGCTTGTTTTGTATCCGCTTGTGTCCCCTATCAGATGACCCTGGCTTTCCCTTATGTTTATGTGTATGTGCCTTCCTTAGAGATTTCCTATACTTTCCTGCAATTCCAGCAATTAAAAATTACATTTGTTGTAATTTACTCAAGATCTACTAGTGTGCAGAGGCCCTTTCAGAGCATCGTGGAAGTGTAGCATGTAATTTTACTTTTTACTTATTGAGAATGTCTTTTCATGTTGTTCTGTAGTCTTCTACCATATAATTATTAGTGGTTGTATAGTATTCTGTTTTATGTCTTTATCAACATTTATTCAACTAATACCTGTTTTGGACATATTCATTATTTCATATTTTTCCCTTATACAAACGCTATAAGAAATCCTTGTAGCAAAGTTTTTGCACAATGTAAGATTATTTCCTTACGATAAATTTCCAGAAGTGGAATTGATGAATCAAAAGGTTTTGCAGCATTTTAAGCCTTTTTGAATTGTATCACCAAATTGCTCTCTCATTTCTGTGTACCCTGTGTGACATGTGACACAGGCTATTATTTCTTTCACTCTTTGTTGCTTTGATAAATAAGATGCCCCCCTTTTTAATGAAGGCACCTGACTTTTGATACTGGTGAGCCCCAGTATGGTACCACAGTATTTTAATATCTGAGTATCAGGTGTAGATTCACTCTAAGAAGTAGCTTAGCTAGCTCCCACTTTGTTTTAAACTACTAATCAAGCTGTTTGTCTGCAAGCTCCATACCCTCCTCTCTCTGTACAGATAATTAGATGTTCATGTTCTCAGAATTGGCTGTTGAAATCAGCCATATAAACTAAATAGGGAGTAGCTTTTCTTGAAAATACACTTCTTTGTGATTCTCTGAACTTGGCAGTGAACCCCTGGCCCTTGTGACTTTTGCTCACAGGGCTGAAATGCCCTTCAGCATTGGGCTTCCAAGTGGCTGGTGTTGACCTGGGGTTCACACAGAGAAACTCATTCAGTTCATGTTTATTGTTTCCCACTTCCTTAGACTGAAGCACTGTGCCATGCTCAGTACCTTATTGAACACTTAATTCAATGCAGGGGTACTGGTGGGAATTGCAGGGGGCATAAAAATTGGAGTAAAACATAGCCTCTGTTTAGGAGTATATGATTTAGGTAGGGATAATTAATTAAATGAAAAAAATACGTGTGCCACAGGCAGAAAGACCCTTGCTATATGAGTCTGCTCATGTGCTCAGCGCTTCTGTGTGCCACACCTGAAGGAGTTGGTGATGTTCTGAATAAGACAGAATTCTAGAGACTCCACCTCTGTAATTTACAACGTAAGTCAACGGGAAAATGATTTGAGACTACCACAGTTGTAGTAGAAACACATCTTTCAAATAATCCTAGTCATACAGTATTTATCTCACTAGCACGTTTTGAGAATTAGAAGTAGAAAATGATAACACAATAAATATATAAAATCATTGTTAAACCCCATTACCTTTGCAGTGATGTTAGTTTCTTCTGGATGTATGTGTTTCCCTGCGTTTGTCAATAGCCACATAACGAGTGGCTGCTGAGAGTATTCCAGCCTTCAAAGGCAGGTTCTGAGTGCAAATTTGAACCAGCCTGGAGGCAGCCATTAAATCTAATTAGGAAACAAAACTGCCTCATGCTCGGTGGGTATTTGTAGGTTCTGGAAAATTCTGAAAGGAAAGGAGTGATTCTAATTAGAAGCAGGTCATCGGGCCAGGCGCGGTGATACACGCCTGTAATCCCAGCACTTTGGAAGGCCGAGACAGGTGGATAACCTGAGGTCAAGAGTTTGAGACCAGCGTGGCCAACATGGTGAAACCCTGTCTCTACTAAAAATACAAAAATTAGCCGGGCGTGGTGTCAGGCGCCTGTAGTCCAGTTATTTGGGAGGCTGAGGCAGGAGAATCATGTGAACCTGGGAGGCAGATTGCAGTGAGCCAAGATCGTGCCACTGCACTCCAACCTGGGCAACACAGCAAGGCTCCATCTCAAGGAAAAAAAAAAAAAAAAAAAAAAAGGTTGTCATAGTTACTTTATTTAAAAAGAAATGTGGAGTTCAGGACCTGTTGCCATCTATGGACAGAAGGGCAATAATGAAGCGAGGCCTGGGTGTGGAGAGGAGGAAAAGGAACAGAAAGCACAGGATCGCTGTTTGTAGGTGGTAGAGCTGTGAGGACATCCTGTGTCCACACCCTCCATGGGTCCCTAAGACAGCAGAGTCAGCCTCCCAGGAGAAACTGGGATGTGTTTGATTCAAATCATAAAACAGGAAATCCTCTTCGTCCTCCTTCTCTACTTCCTTCTCTTCTTCCTCCTCCCTTCTTCCTCTGCCTTCTTCCTCTTTTTTCTTCGAGACAGGGTCTGGCTCTTGTTGCCCAGGCATGGAGCACAGTGACGTGATCTCAGCTTACTGCAACCTCCACCTCCCAAGCTCAAGCCATCCTCCTACCTCAGCCTCCTGAGTAGCTGGGACTACAGTCATATGCCACCATGCTCGGCTAATATTTGTAGAGACTGGGTTTCACTATGTTGCCCAGGTCCTGGGCTCAAGTGATCTGCCTGCCTTGGCCTCCCAAAGTGCTGGGATTACAGGCATGAGCTACCTTGCCTGGCTTCCTCTCTTTCTTTTCCTCAGCCCCCAAACAAACCTGTAGTCAAAAGCTGAAATGTTAGGGTGTTTGCATATTTTATTGAAAATTTTCTACTATATATTTTTTTCTTGCTTTGCGTTCATCTGACACCTGTATATTTTTTTCCAAATCTGCTTTTCCATTGAACCACTGTTTTACGTTGTTATCCTTTAGAAAGAAATAGGACTTTATGCTGAAATTTTATATCCATTCATTACCGTTAATGTGCATTTTCTTTGTAGACATCTGAGCTTGAGAACTAAAATAGCATCTTTATGCTTTATTGGGATTTTCTAGATTGGGAGAGTAGTACCCCTTACGGTTGGATACAATAATTTTTTAAAAACTTCCTGATTTTTCTAAAAGTCCCCCAGGACTGATGCCTTATATAGTTCACAGCTTGTTAAACCTGTTTAGATCAGGTTTCTTAAGTTAAAAAATTCTCAAATTAAAAAAATTATTTGCTGTGAGATATATATACAGAAGCATATGTTATAAAGAATGAAGTGTATATATGTAATAAAGAATGAAGTGAACACCCCATAACTACCACCCAGGTAAAGAAATATGGCCAGCATTGTCTGGGTGCGGTGGCTCATGCCTGTAATCCCAGCACTTTGGGAGGCCGAGGCGGGCGAATCACGAGGTCAGGAGATCGAGACCATCCTGGCTAACATGGTGAAACCTCGCCTCTACTAAAAATACAAAAAATTAGCCAGGCATGGTGGTGGGCACCTGTACTCCCAGCTACTCGGGAGGCTGAGGCAGGAGAATGGCGTGAACCTGGGAGGCGGAGCTTGTAGTGAGCCCAGATCGCGCTGCTGCACTCCAGCCTGGGCGACAGAGTGAGACTCCGTCTCAAAAAAAGAAAAAAGAAATATGGCCAGCACACAAGCAGCACACCTATGTGTGCCTCTCCCGGCTCACAATAGCCACCTCTCAAATAAGCAGCATACTGCTTTTTGTAATATTTTTCTTTTTAATTTTTAGTCATACTACCAATGTATTCTCTATTAATTGATAAAATTAGTTTGGCTTGTTTCTGAACTTCATATAATTGACTCCTAGATATTCTTTCATAAGATCCTTCCTTCCTCTTCCTTTTCCTTCCTTTTTTCTCTTTTTCCTTTCCTTTTCTTATTTTCTTCTTTCTTTCCTTTCCTTTTCTCTTCCCATTCCTTTTTATCTTCCCTTTTCCTCATAGCTCACTGCAGCCTCAATTTCCTGGGCTCAAGCAATCCTCCCACCTCACCCTTCAGAGTAGGTGGGACTGCAGGTGTGTACCCCCCATGTCTGGCTAATTTTTTTTATTTTTTGTAAAGATGGGGTCTTTTCCCTTCCCTTTGCCTTTATTCCTCCCCTCCCCTTCCCCTGTTCCTCTCCCCTCCCCTCCTCTCCTCTCCTCCCCTCCCTGCTTCCCCTCCTTTCCCTCCCCTCTGCTTGCCTCTTTCTTTCCTTGATTTTTCTTTTCTTCTTCAGGATCTCACTTTGCTGCCCAGGATGGCGTGCAGTGGTAAGCCTCAATCTACTAGACTCAAGTGATCCTCCCACTTCGGCCTCCTAGTAGCTGGGACTACAGGTGCATGCCACCGTACTCAGCTAATTTTTTTGTTTTTCATTTTGGAGAGACAGGGTGTCACTGTGTTGCCCAGGCTAGTCTCAAACTCCTGGGCTCAAGTGATCCCTCCTGCTTCAGCCTCCCAAAGTGCTGGAATTACAGGTGTGAGCCACAATACCTGGTCCATAAGATTCTTTTACTTAATATTATGTTTATGAAATTCACCCATTTTGTTCTGTGTAGTGTTCATTTACATTGTTATATAGAATTCTGTTCTTTAAATACACCACATTTGACCCATTTGTGTTGTTTTCAGTTTGAAGCTGATGTAAACCCTGCTGCTGTGAATACTTTGTATGTGAATACCTTGTATCTGCCTTCCCTTGAGCACTCACAGGGAATGTGTCTGGCGCACACTCAGGAGTGGGAATGCTGTTTGCAGGGTATTCACATCTTCAGTAATACTAGTAATGCCAAACTATTTTCCAGAGTGGTTGCATTCTTACAACTTGTAATGAATATATTTCTGTCAAAATTGTGTAAGTGGGAAAAAAAATCTTGTAAGTAGAGATCTCTAGTCTCTACCATTAATTCAAACGATTTTAAAAACAAAACCAACCAAAAATGCTTTTTTACCTCTCCACTTCCGATGGTGAATTTTATCTGTGTTGGTGGAAAATAGGAATCAGATAACAAAATAGACTGTAGTGAAAATAACTCAAGTTAGAAAGTAGAATATCTAACTGGGGACAAGAGAGGGAGAGAACACAGCACAGGGGCCTTGTATATAATATTAATAATATTAATAGCTGTTTAATGAGGATTTATTGGTTGATTAATCCATGGGTGTCTAACATACCTGATACACCATCCTGTCCCTAAGTAGAATTTTCCAAGCAAGTTCTCGGGCGCCTCCTTTGCCATTAGAACTGGGTCGTATGGAAGCTAGAGTGGGAAGCATCTGATGTGTTTCATTACTGGCATCTAGAACCCTAGCAGGTCATTAATTCAATTAGACACAAGTATTCTTTGGTTTAAGATTCTAATGCCCTAAAAGCAGGTATGGGTTTTGTACTGATTTACAGGAATGTTCTGAAAATAAGCTGCAATTATTAGAAACAGGTTTGGGCCAGTCTGTGGAGGTCAGCATTGTTTATTCTTAATGAAAACACCCAGGATCACTCTTGGGCCTGTGTTACAGTGTTCAGGGTAAAAAACCATCATGATGACAAACTGAGTCATATTTACTTTCAATCTGTTATTGAAAGACTTTATAGGAATAGTTGCTTTTTAACCAACTTACCTCATTTTTAAAATTGAGGGGAAATATATATACCATTAAATTTACCAATTTTACTCTTTTTTTGAGATGAGGTCTCACTCTGTCACCCAGGCTGAAGTACAATGGTGTGATCATGGCTCACTGCAGCCTTGAGTACCCGGGCCCAAGCAATCCTTCCACCTCAGCCTTCCAAGTAGCTGGGACTACAGGTGGCACCTCTATGTCTGGCTAATTTTTTAATATTTTTGTAATGACAGGGTCTTGCTGAATTGTCCAGGCTGGTCTCAAACTCCTGGGTTCAAGCCATCCTCCTGCCTCAGCCTCCCAGTGTGTTGGGATTATGGGTGTGAGCCACTGCGCCCAGCCCATTTTTACCATTTTTTAAAGTGTACAGTTTGGTGGCATTAAAGTGCATTCATGTTATTTTGCAACCATTTGACTCCAGAACTCTTTTCATCTTACAAAACTAAAACTCTATACCCATTAAACACTAACTCTTCATTTCCCCTCCCCTCAGCCCCTGGTACCCACCCTTCTACTTACTGTTTCTGTGAATGCTACTACTATCTACTCTTGGTCCCTCGAATCACTAGAGTCATACAGTATTGGTCTTTTTGTGACTGGCTTATTTCATCTAGCATAATGTCCTCAGAGTTCATTCATTTGATAGCAAGTATCAGAATTACTCTCCTTTTTAAGGCTGAATGATATTTCCGTGTGTGTGTGTGTGTGTGTGTGTGTGTATACATACATATACTACATTTTGTTTACCCGTTCATCCATCGGTGGACATTTGGGTTGTTGCTGGATGTGGTGGCTCACACCTGTAATTCCAGCCCTTTGGGAGGCTGAAGTGGGAGGATAGCTTGAGCTCAGAAGTTCGAGACCAGCCTGGTCAGTATAATAAGACCCTGTCTGTACCAAAAATTAAAAAAAAAAAAAAAATTAGCTGAGCCTGGTGGCATGCACCTGTAGTCCCAGCTGTTTGGGAGGCCGAGGTGGGAGGATAGCTTGAGCCTAGGAATTCAAGGCTGCAGTGAGTTGTAATCACGTCACTGCACTCCAGCCTGAAAGACAGAGGGAAACCCTGTCTCAAAAAAAATGAAGTCATTTATGTTGGTTTCACCTTTTGGCTACTGTGAACATTGGCATGTATCAAGTTTTTGGCATACAAAAATTCAAGTTTCTGCTTTCCAATTGATAGTTGCTTTTTAATCGTTTTATACCAACCACCCTTAGTAGTGTTGATTTGACAATACTCTTATCATTCCTTGGAAACTTAATCAGTTTAGTTACTATTCTCGTTTTCTCATCTTTATGAGCAAATAAGGCAGAAAGAAGGGAAGCGAAATGTCCAACACCACTCATTTTTGTTAATGGTATTGATAAAATTGGCACCAGCCTTTCAGTAATTTGGATGCTATGATTGTTCTTTTTTGTTGTTAAATTTTTGTGTCCATTATGCATTTTGAGTCATAATAAAGTGGCATTTTAAAAAAAACCTGCCATATTTGTCTAGCATGTATGGCATTTTATGATTTTAAAGATATTTTTAAAGTTTGGTTAAAAACCTTAACAGTATATATAAAATGAAACACTGTGCTTTTACTGTGGAAATTTATCCTATATGCCTTAATATAATAGTTATTTAAGATTTACATTTGGCTGGGCACAGTAGCTCATGCCTTTATTTTTATTTTTTATTTATTTTTATTTTTTTGAGACGGAGTCTCGCTGTGTCTCCCAGGCTGGAGTGCAGTGGCGTGATCTCGGCTCACTGCAAGCTCCGCCTCCCGGGTTCACGCCATTCTCCCGCCTCAGCCTCCCAAGTAGCTGAGACTACAGGCGCCCGCCACCATGCCCGGCTAGTTTTTTGTATTTTTAGTAGAGACGGGGTTTCACCATGTTAGCCAGGATAGTCTCGATCTCCTGACCTCGTGATCCACCCGCCTCGGCCTCCCAGAGTGCTGGGATTACAGGCTTGAGCCACCGCGCCCGGCCGAGCTCATGCCTTTAATCCGAGTACTTTGGGAGGCTGAGGTATGCAGTTCACTTGTGCCCAGGAGTTTTCAAGACTAACCTGGGCAACACTGGGAAACCCTGTCTCTTCAAAAAATAAAAAAAATGTTAGCCAGGCATGGTGGTGTGCGTCTGTAGTCCCAGCTCCTCAAGAGGCTGAGGTGGAAGGATTGCTTGAGCCTAGGTCAATGGAGGTTGCAGTGAGCCAAGATTGCGCCGCTGCACTCCAGCCTGGGTGAGAGTGAGACCCCTTCTCGAAAGAAAGAAAGAGAGAGAGAGAGAGAGAGAAAAGGGAGAGGGAAGGGAGAGGGAAGGGAGAGGAAAAGGAAAGAAAGAAAGGAAGATGGATTTACATTTTAGAGAGTTAGTATATGTCTGTTATTTTTGAACTTTTGGGTTTCAGGGCTCCTTTATATTCATAAGAATTATTGAAGGTCCAAAGGAACTTTTGTTTTTGTGGTTATATGTTGATATTTACCATATTAGAAATTAAAACTGGCTGGGTGCAGTGGCTGACACCTGTAATCCCAGCTACTTCAGGAGGCTGAGCAGGGGTGGATCACTTGAACCTCGGAGTTTGAGACCAACCTGGCTACCATGGTGAAACCTTGTCTCTACACACAATACAAAAGTTAACTGGTTGTGGTGGTGTGCACCTGTGCTCCTAGCTACTGCTGATAAATTAAAAAATATTCCCTAATTTATTACAAAATGTAAACCCATTAAATGTTATAAGTTATATATTTTTATGAAGACAACTGCCTTTCCTAAAACTAAAACATGTAATAATAAGAGTGTATTGTTTTATATTTTGGCAGCAATATTTGATGTCTGGCTTACTTAAAGATGGCTAGCTTCTCATATTTGCTTCTACATTTAATCTGTTGCAATATGTCGTTTTTATTGAAGTATATGAAGAAAATTCAGCCTCACACACATATAATTGGAAAAGAAAGGAGGATTTTCTTAGTCTTCCGATAATCACGGATATTTTTCTTTGATAACCACACTCAAATTCGACAAGTGGTAGCTTCTCAAAGATTAGTTGCAATATAGAATTTGAATGAAATATATCAGTGAATTTTTCATCCTTGGTTACACTAAAATTCATTTGTCTTCCTTGTACCTTTTGTTGTTGTTTTTTGTTTTCGTTTTTGAGATGGAGTCTCACTGTCACCCAATCTAGAGTGCAGTGGTGCGATCTCGGCTCACTGCAGCCTCCACCTCCTGGGTTCAATTGATTCTCCTGCCTCAGCTTCCCAAGTAGCTGGGACTACAGGCACCCGCCACTACACCCAGCTAATTTTTGTATTTTTAGTAGAGATGGCGTTTCACCATGTTGGCCAGCCTGGTCTCCAGCTCCTAACCTCAGGTGATACGCCCGCCTCGGCCTCCCAAAGTCTTGCACCTTGAATAGATCTTTTACTCAAGTATAATTTCTATCATCTTCATTGGTCATTTGGAAAATACTGGTTTACCAAGTATGTGAGTCTTCCAAATATTGATACACAGTGAAATATGGGATAAAAAATAAAAAATTCACATTTATTAACATCACCCCCAGTTACATGGGGAGCTAGCAAGCTCATCGATCGTGATGAGTGCTGGTTTTCGCAACAATCTAAATTTAACTTGAAAGCTCGGTTTTTATTTTTGACAACAAATTCTGTCAGTTGTTTTCCTTAAAGTGGCAGGCTTACTTTGTTCATGTTCAAGACAATGTCTGCCAAGTATCCAAGCTGGAACAACCATAATTTGTCATTCATTCTTTTTAGTAAACTTGGTGTAGTAGCCCATTTGCATTACTATAAGGAATACCTGAGACTGGGTAATTTATAAAATTGTTTTAATTGGCTCAAGGCTCTGCAGGCTTTACAGGAAGCATGGTGCTGGCATTTGCTTCTGGTGAGGCCTCAGGAAGCTTACAAACATGGCAGAAGATGACAAGGAACTAGTGTGTCACATGGCTAGAGCCAGAGCAGCAAGAGAGGTGGGAGGTGCTACACTCTTTTTTTATTTTTTATTTTTTTGAGGTGGAGTTTTGCGCTTTTGCCCAGGCTGGAAGGCCGTGGTGCGATCTTGGCTCACCACAACCTCCGCCTTCCAGTTTCAAGCAATTCTCCTGCCTCAGCCTCCCGAGTAGCTGGGATTACTGGTGCCCGCCACCATGCTCGGGTAATTTTTATATTTTTATTAGAGACAGGGTTTCACCATGTTGGCCAGGCTGTTCTCGAACTCCTGGTGCTACATTCTTTTAAACAACCAGATATCGTCAGAGTTCACTCACTATCAGAAGATTACACCAAGACATTCATGAGGGACTGCCCCCATGATCCAAACACCTCCAACCAGGCCCCACCTCTAACATTGGGGGTTATGTTTCAACATGAGATTTGGAGGGGCCAAACATTCAAACCATATCACATGATATTCCATGAAAAAACCAAGCAGTTCATTTTGCAACTTAAACTGTATAATACATGCTTTTCCCTGGGACTACCATGGTGCCTCGGTAGTCCACAGAAGTACTTCATGTGTACCTACTAGTTTGGGACACAAGGACGTTAAAAGCCATGTACTCGGGCCAATTTTTACTGCTCTATCAAGGATCTTCTTAAGTGAAGCTGGCATTTTCTTTTTTTTTTAATCTGTGATTACTGGTGCAGTTGATACCTCTACCATGATTAGTGTTAAAGAGCTCGCAGTTTGACCCACTGTTGATTTTGCACCATGGACACAAATGTGAACACAGAAGAAGGCAAATTATGTTTTAGTATTATGATGAAAGTAGGGTGTTTTGCTGGGACTTGGTTTGCTACAGGCCAGTAGTTCTCAAAGCCTGGTTCCCTGACCAGCGGCATTAGCATCTCTTGGGAGCTTGTTAGAAATGCCAACACTTGGGCCCTCCCCTTCCCTTCCAGTGTCCAGGTCCTTTGGGGTGGGGCTACGCTGCTGCAGCTAGCTCCAGGGGACTGAGAGAGTCTGCTGAATTTCAGAAAGGCCACTCTGCCTTCTGGAAGGATGGTGGTTGCGGGGGATGAGTAAGTTAGGGACAGAGTGTTCTAGTGTTTGTAGAGGATGTGATGTGGCCTGGACTTCAGGCAGTAGGAAGAAAATGGAATGGATTTGCTAGAGATAGATTCTCTAGAACTTTATTGCTGGTAGACCACTTAAAAGCTTAGAAAACAACTGTGCTTTGCTCTGAGACCTGCCAGCCATCAGGGACGGATGAGTTTTAAAGGCCCTTGCTGCTTTGTGTCTTGAAGCAGTTTAATCTTTTATTAATCGTGAAAAAATCAATCCAGATAACTTGCCTGAGTCATTTCAGTCTCCTTTTTGAGGATGCCTGCTGAAGCAGTGACCATGATCTCTGGTAGGGTAGAGCCTCACATTTAGAGTTTAGAGTCTTAGAAAGGACAGTTCAGTGTAGGAGAATGGCAGCTATGATTTCATTCAGATATGCCCAGCTGCTGACAAATTGAATACAACGATCCGTGGCCGGCAGAGCTCTCATGTGTTGTGTGTTGTCTTGAGGCTGGTGAGGTGTATGTATCCTTTCACTATTGGATATTACCATTCAGTGCAGTCAGTAGCTCCATTTGATATAAGTGTAAAGATGGGTCTCTCATTTCAGTTTCAGCAATTATTCTCAAAACTTTTATTTTTCAGTGTTTTAAAGTTTTTTTATTTTATATCTTTTTTTTTTTTTTTATTTTAACAGATTTGTAAGACTCCAGGGCCTTCCAGCCGTGAATAATCTGATGGTTCCTGAAATGACTGGGGAAACAGACGCTTCGTATGGCAGTTGAAGAGTGTGTGTCTGTGTGCATTTAAAACCTTCTTTCTGTACTTACACATTCACACGGGAAGACAGGCTCATTCTTGTGCATACTTGAGAGTTTTACAACTGATGAAAATTAATTTAAGAATCAGATGGAGCAACTTGACACCACTGGGCTCAGGAGCCCGGGGAGAAGAATACATCACTAATGGCCAATTTTCCATATGGTCTGCATGGGTAAAGAAAGTCTGCAAAAAGAAGAAAAAAAAATTTGCACAGATTAAGCCACAAAAATACCTTCCAGTTTAAAGAAGGAACTAAGTGCGAAGGTGACTGAGAAAGAAATGTGACTTCAAACATTGCAGCGGCTCACACAGTGCTTGTTGCACTTTATTTTTCAGTGGGTTTGGTGATTTTGATGGATTAAAATTCTGGACTGAAAAGTAACTCCTATTGTGGTTTTGGCTAGAGGAAAGCAAGTTCAAGTATGATGGGACAAGTTTGAATAATGAACTGATTCCTTTGCCTATTTTAATTAACTGTATTTGAGAAATTTTAATTTATTATTTCCCCATTTCTTTTCCTGCATCTATAGGATAATATTGTAAAATAGCAGTTGAAACCAATAATTATAAAACAAATATCAAGGAAAATCCAAGCAAAGCTTTCTTTTTTTTGGACGAGCGGTGTGGTGTTTGGAGACAGTCTCTGAATGTGAACAGGAAAGCACCCATCAGCAAAACACGATCACTCTCTAGGGAGACAGTTGAGGGAATCTGACTCTGGCTTCTGCTTTTGTTTTAAGGGATTATCTTCCCTGTCAAGTCCAAGAGGATTTGCGTATGAGAAGATTACCTGATGGACTTAATTCTAAGATTAGCTTTTTTCATCAAGATGGAAAAAGATCTTTAGGAGCAGAAAAGGGGAGTGCTAACTGGGGGAGCGAGAAGGGAGACGAGCAAAAGAAATAAAATCTTGTAGCGTGGCTCTGTTTTGTCAGCAAGAGGATTTAAGACTCACCCAAGGCAAACACTGGGACCACTGTAAGAGCGCTGGAACATTCTGCCTCTTGAGTGAAGGGGCCTTCTTTCTAGCCTCTATGGCACTGAGGGGTGTGCCGGCTGGTGGAGGAGTAGTCCGATGGAGCCCTGCGTTCCCCGGGGACACAGGGCCAAGCTTTGAGGTGGAAAGTTTCTGGTTCTGAAACAACGGGGAGAGAGTCTGTTTTTCTTCCTAAAATTTGGACTCTTGTCTGCACAAACTCTGGTCTGTTTTGCACGGTTTGTGTGCCTTTTTTTCCCTTTATGCAATCTTTTTCAGCTTTAGCAGCAGAAATTTGTCTAGTTCAGAAAACATGCTAGAGGGTGGCTTCCGAAGGAAGATGATCCTGTGTGTTCTGTCTCTGCATCCGAACTTCTGAAGAGAAAAATTCGAGCTAGAGGGATTCTTAAAGCCTTAAGTTACTTGAAATCTATGTATTTGCAACCCGTTGTCTCTGGAATCATTACACTAAACTGGAATCTCAGGCTGAATGAGAATAACCAAGTGGAGTAAAAAGAAGAAAACCGTTTCTTGATCACCACTTAATTAACGATGCTCTTTCTCCAAAGGATCAGCACGTTCTTCCTCTGAGAACTTGAAAATAAAAATGGACCCCATGTTTTTTTAAGCATTACCTTTTCTTAGAAGACTGCCATCATCTTTTATAGAGGAATTTTTTCACTATGCATTCGGTGGATCTTTATAAAATACTGACCTTCTAATTAGATTCAGGTCAGTCTTAATTAAAGGGGGAAAAACTCAACGCAAACCAACCACAAAAACAAATACACCAATGAAAGAAATTGGTTTAAATTTCACAGCATTAGCATTACTTTTTAAGTAAAACAGTTCATTGAAGAAAGTATGTATGCAGCGGTGGAACATGGGCCTGTGCTTTGCAGTGACTCCAACATCCTGTGCCTGTCCTGGAAGGGGCGTGTCCCCAAGAGTGAGAAGGAGAAGCCTGTGTGCAGGAGGCGCTACTACGAGGAGGGCTGGCTGGCCACGGGCAATGGGCGAGGAGTGGTTGGGGTGACTTTCACCTCTAGCCACTGTCGCAGGGACAGGAGTACTCCACAGAGGATAAATTTCAACCTCCGGGGCCACAATAGCGAGGTGAGCTGTGGTTTTGTTTCACTTTTTGGTCACTTCCAGTGGTGTTTTTGAGCCCCTTGTGGACTTGAAACTTCCTTCATTTCAGTTTCATAGACTTGCTGCTAAGTGAGACTTTCCATGCTGTGAGTTCTGTCTCTTATGCTCTGGCAGAAAAGATGCTAAGGTGGACACAGTTCACAGTAGGCTGCCTCTCCCCATGTGGGTCAGTTGTCCCTGGCACCCCTGCTGTCTTCCCCCTGCACTCTCTCAGAGGGTCCAGGCAGTGGGAAGACGCCCAGCAGTAGGGAGGCCAGGGCGCTTTCTGACCACGGTGTGGGGTTAAATTAGATGATCCTAACCAACTTCTCATGCTCCAAGTCTGCATGGCAAAGAGTTATCCTCACCCCTGATGTCACACCGAGAGTGTGAAAAATGAAAGTGGTGCTGCCTTTACCTTGCACAGTTAACATCTACGTTTCTTTGGTGATGGCTTGACACTTGGCTTGTATTTTTTTGTACTTGGAGGTAAAGAAGTAGTTAATGGACAAGAACCATAGTTTTTCACATGTATAGGGTATATTATATTCAGGCTATTATGCCATATATTTGTACATATAGATTCCTCTGGGCTTCTAAAATATAAGCAGTGGGATTATCTATGAAATTCATGCAACCAACATTTATTGAGCAATACTTAAGTGTTAGGCATTGTGTTTTAAAGAAGAGCTTTGAGTGATAATTTCTTGCAAAGTTATGCTTGTATAGCACCTTCACAATATTCATGTTTTACTCTTCACTAGCTTATTTAGATATTTTTAAAATGAGGAATCCAAGACTATTTCAGGCATCTTAAAATGTCATTAAATGGTTATTAAATAGCTATTGTAAAGGAGCAGGAATATTTTTCAAGTATAGGTCTTAGTCCATTTGTGCTACTATAACAGAATATAGACAGGGTGGCTTATAAACAGTAGAAATTTATTTCTCACAGTTTGGGAGGCTGAAAGTCCCAAGATCAGGGGGCTAGTATGGTACGGTTTTTGATTTCTTCTTGGTGGAAAGAGGATGAGAGGCTCTCTGAGGCCTCTTTTATGAGGCCATTAATCCCATACATGAGGGCTCCATTCTCATGACTTAATCACCTCCTGTAAAGACCCTACCTCTTACTACCATCACCTAGGGGGATTCACCATACGAATTTTGGGGGCACACAGACATTCAGATCGTAGCAATATAAACATTCAGTAAAGTGTACTAAACTTAACTTTCAATGATTATTTTTATATGCAGTCACCCATGTAAGCGCCAAAAAGACCAAAATATACAGCATTTCCAGCACCAGTTACAGGTACTTGGTGCTCCTTTCCAGATTTTACATTCTGTCTTAATCCATTCCTGCCGCTAAATCAAAATATCTTAGACTTGGTAATGTATAAACAACAGAAATTTATCGCTCACAGTTCTGAAGACTGGGAAGTCCAAGATCAAGACGTCAGCAGGTTCAGTGTCTGGTGAGGGCTCTCTTCTCCATAAATGACACCTTATTCCTGTGTCCTCACGTGGTAGAAGGGGCAAGGGAGCTTCCTTGGGCCTATTTTATAAGGATAGGAATCCCATTTATGAGGGGAGAGCCCTCAAGACCTGATCACCTCCCAAAGGCCCCACCTATTGATACCACCACATGGGGATTAGGTTTCAACATTGAGTTTTGTGGGGATGGAAACCTTCAGATCCTAGCACACCCCTCCTGAGAAGTAACTCACATTCTGACTCTGTCACTGCTTAATGGAAGTGGAATCCTTCATTACATACTCTCTGTGTCTGGCTTCTTTCACTCAACATGATATCTGTGAGATTCATCCCTGTTGTGTATATTATTAGTTTGTACTTTTTAATTGATGTGAATTTTCCACTGAAGGAAGATACCTGGTGTTTTTCTTCTCCTGTTCCTGGGTATCTGGATTGCTTCCAGTTTTTGGCTGTTATGACTAATGCTGCTGTGAACGTTTATGTGCGTGTCTTTGTATGGACCTGTGCATTCAGAAGGTGGAATTTCTAAATCATAGTGTTGCATGTTCAGGTTTAGTAGAAATTGCCTGTTTTCCAAAGTGGTTGTACTATTTACACCTCATCATCAATGCATGAAAGTTTTAGTTGTAAGGCCAAGAGTAATTTGAGATTGATTTTTTCACCGAGTTTAATTTATTAAGAAGCTTCTTTTGAATTTGAACTTTTTCCATTAAAAAACAGTGCAATAAATTATGTTTTTTTTTTTTTGAGACAGAGTCTCGCTCTGTCCTCCAGGCTGGGGCGCAGTGGCCGGATCTCGGCTCACTGCAAGCTCTGCCTCCCGGGTTCATGCCATTCTCCTGCCTTAGCCTCCCGAGTACCTGGGACTACAGGCGCCCGCCACCTCGCCCGGCTAGTGTTTTGTATTTTTTAGTAGAGACGGGGTTTCACCATGTTAGCCAGGATGGTCTCAATCTCCTGACCTCGTGATCCACCCGTCTCCGCCTCCCAAAGTGCTGGGATTACAGGCTTGAGCCACCGCGCCCGGCCAAGAAATTATGTTTTACAAATAATATATTGGGCATATACATACAGGCATGCACGCATTATCCCCCCCCCCCCCCCCCCCCCACATCTCTGCACCTTTGTAGTGGATACTCTTAAAAATATTTTTTCTTGTTCTTGTGTAACAAATTACCCCAGACTTGGTGACTTAAAACGTTACCCATTTCTAGTCTCACAGTTCTGTAGTTCTGAAGCCCTGTTATGGTATGTCTGGGGCCTGTGCTTAGGTCTCCCAGGCTGGGAAACGTGGTACCAGCCAGGACTGCTAGCTCCTCTGAGGCTCAGGGCCTTCCTCCAAGCTCACTCAGTTTGTTGGTAGAAATCAGTTACTTGTAGGACTGAGGCCCTAACTAGTCCCAGCCTTGTGACTCTCTCCACAGCATGCAGTTTGCTTCTTCAAGGCCAGAAGGAGAGCATCTGCTGTAACTTCAAATCTTTCTGACTTTCTATGTCTGAAAAATGGCATCCCTGAGCTGGCCATGCTCACCTCCACTCTGGGGAGGGGATTACACTGGGTGTGCATACCAGGGGGTGCGGTTTTAGAATTCTGCCTACCACAAAAGAGAGGATTCTAATTCACAGACAGTGGTCTGGCTGTCTCACTGTTGAAACTGTTTTGTGTGATTTTTTTCCACATTGCATTTTTACTTTTTTTGTTTTTTGTTGTTTTTTTAAAAATTATGCTTTAAGTTCTAGGGTACCTGTGCACAACATGCAGGTTTGTTACACATGCAGGTATACATGTGCCGTGTTGATTTGCTGCACCCATTAACTCATCGTTTACATTAGGTATTTCTTCTAATGCTGTCCCTCCCGCTGCTCCCCACCCCACAACAGGCCCTTGTGTGTGATGTTCCCTGCCCTGTGTCCAAGTGTTCTCATTGTTCAGTTCCCACCTATGAGTGAGAATATGCGGTGTTTGGTTTTCTGTCCTTGTGATAGTTTGCTTAGAATGACGGTTTCCAGCTTTATCCATGTCCCTGCAAAGGACATGAACTCATCCTTTTTTATGGCTGCATAGTATTCCATGGTGCATATGTGCCACATTTTCTTAATCCAGTCTATCATTGATGGGCATTTGGGTTGGTTCCAAGTCTTTGCTATTGTGAATAGTGCCACAGCAAACATACGTGTGCATGTGTCTTTATAGTAGCATGATTTTGGGTATATGCCCAGTATTGGGATCACCGGGTCAAATGGTATTTCTAGTTCTAGATCCTTGAGGAATTGCCACACTGTCTTCCACAATGGTTGAATTAGTTTACACTCCCACCAACAGTGTAAAAGCGTTCCTATTTCTCCACTTCCTTTCCAGCATCTGTTTCCTGACTTTTTAATGATCGCCATTCTAACTGGTGTGAGATGGTATCTCATTGTGGTTTTGATTTGCATTTCTCAGATGGCCAGTGATGATGAGCATTTTTTCATGTGTCTGTTGGCTGCATAAATATCTTCTTTTGAGAAGTGTCTGTTCATATCCTTGGCCCACTTTTTGGTGGGGTTGTTTTTTCTTTTAAATTTGTTGAAGTTCTTTGTAGATTCTGAATATTAGCCCTTTGTCAGATGGGTAGATTGCAAAAATTTTCTCCCATTTTGTAGGTTGCGTGTTCACTCTGATCCTTTTTTACTTTCAGTTAATTTCTGTTCCTCATACTAGAATCTGTTCCATTTAGCTGGGCATGGGGGCTCATGCTTGTAATCCCAGCACTTTGGGAAGCTGAGGCGGGAAGATTGCTTGAGCTTAGGAGTTCAAGACCAGCCTGGGTAACATAGTGAGACCCTGTCTCTGCTCTCCCCCACCCCCTGCAAAAAAAAGAATATGTGCCATTTACTGAATGCCTGCCAAGTAGAGTGACCAACTCTCCTGGTTTCCCAGGATGTGGGACTGTCGGTGTTAATAACTGCAAAATCCCAGGCAAACTGAGGTGGGCATCCTACTGCCCAGTGCCCGATGTAGTTTCAGGCATCTTACCTCATGTTGTTCACAGCAGACTCATGGGAAGATATCATTATTTCCCTTTTATAGAGAAGAAAACTCAGGCTTTAAAGATGTTAAATAACCTGCCTAAATTCATGCAGCTTGTATGGAGGAGAACTTGAATCTAGGGGTTTAACATTTTCCTAAAACTTTATTTTCTTATAACTTGTGTTAAATACGAGTCCTCTATCCCTTATCCTCAGTTGTTAAATCTTTTTTTTAAAAATTTTTTGAGACAGAGCTTCTCTCTCTTCCCCAGGCTGTGATTGCAGTGGCACAATCACAGCTTACCGCAGCCTCTGCCTCCCGGGTTTGAGTGATCCTCTCACCTTAGCCTCCCAAGTAGGTGGGACTACAGACATATGCCACAATGTTCAGCTAGTTACAAATTTTTTTTTTTTTTTTTTTTTTGTAGAGACAGGGTTTTGCCGTGTTGCCCAGGCTGGTCTCAAACTCCTGGACTTAAGTGATCCACCCACCTCAGCCTCCCAAAGTGTTGGGATTATACGTGAGAGCCACTGTGCCCAACTCACGGTTGTTCAATCTAAGGGCTCTGAAATAGCGAGTTTTTGTGTAATTGTTTTAATGGCAAGACCTGACCTGGACTGATGTGAAGCTGCTGATTGTTATTATTCCATCACTTCAGCTGCAGAAATACTGTGTTTTATTATGGAGGCTGCCCAGACCTGTGGGTGACATTAGATAATTGACAGGAGCTCCCCCTGTAGGACTTTGCTAAGATTTAAAAACTTATGAACTCAAAATACTTGTCTGTAAGGATTCTGAATCAGGGGTTGTGAACTTGTATCTTCATTTAAGGAAATCATCAAAAGAAACCTTGGGTTTTATTTAATTTGTTTTTTCATTTCTGGGAAGGCTGACATGTAACTCATCTCTGCCCATACCTAGTTACCTTATCTTCACTCCCTTCTACCACAAGAAGCAGAAAAACCCTGTGTCCCCACCGGCCATGCCTTAAGAACACTACTGAAAGAACCGCTGCAATATTTTATTTCTGGCCATGGAACTAACTAAATTGAAGGGGTCAGAACTAGTCATCTGCTAATTTCACAACTGAATTAAAAAGGAAACAAATCTGAATGAAAGATAATTTATTTCACCCTCAGCTAGTATGTAAAATCTGTTTTACATTACGCATTTAACAAATCTTAACAGTTTTGCAATTATAAATTTATTCAGTTAGATAAATTGAATCTGAAATTAAATACTGTGATAAATGTTTGTCTGGTCTTTGAGACTAGTTTGCCTTTCTCACATTGTGTATTCTGTTGTTAGAAATTTGTGATAAAATGGTATCAGCTATATTTGCCGGAGTGAAACATATAGGCAAGGAATTCTTAACCTGTATAAATGGCTTCATATTTGGTAAGTATGTTAATGGTTCTAATCAGATGGTCAAAATATGTGCCCCCCCCCCAATCCTGAAAGCACCTTTCATAAAAAAGAACCACTACCACAAAAGGTGAATGATCAACCAAATCAACTTTTCCCAAAGCAACTTTTTATGGCATTTGGGGACGGTTAATCCTTTTGCCAGTATCTCTTTTGAAACCTTTGATAGCAGTGTTATAGAAGAGGAATAGATGTGTGCTTACCTACTGAAACTCCAAGGGAGACTCTTCGTGGCTGGCTGAGAAGTGATGTTTTTTTAGAATTATTTGTCCTTTTACTGTGAAGCAGTAATTCAAGAAAGATGAGTTTTTCTTTTAAAAGAGTCCCCAACAGGTGGGCAGGTATGTCAGGCAAAATAATTATGTTCCATAATGAAGATTATTTCAGAAAATAATTACTTGGGAGTGTTTTTATTCTATGAAACAATTTCTTACAGATATGGTAGATGTCGTGCAAATTAATCAAGATTAGTACTGATTGTCATTTAACAGGATTTTTTTTTTTTTTTTTTTTTTGAGACGGAGTCTTACTTTGTTGCCCAGGCTGGAGTACAATGGCATAATCTCGGCTCATTGCAACCTCCACCTCCCAGATTCAAGCCATTTTTCTACCTCAGCCTCCCGAGTAGCTATGATTGCAGGCGCCCACCACCACACCTGGCTAATTTTTGTATTTTTAGTAGAAATGGGGTTTTGCCATGTTGGCCAGGCTGGTCTCAAACTCCTGATCTCAGGTGATCCACTCGCCTCAGCCTCACAAAGTGCTGGGATTACAGGCGTGAGCCACCTTGCCCGACCAACAGGATTTTTTTGACTTAAGAATAAGCAGGCAGTCATGTGTAGTTGCTGGAATTCGTTTTGTTATAAGGACGTGTCTACTACAGCAGTGGTCTCACCTGAATTCTTGGATTGGATACATCTTCTCTGATATGCTTTGTCTGACCCTGCCCCTTGTCCCTGTTGTACACTGATCAGACTTCTCTGGTTGCACTGATAATGCTTTATTATAGTTATCCGCTTGCCTCGTTTGGTAAAACTTACTGGAAGATCAATGTACCCCGTCATTCTTAACTTCCTCACCTCTCATTGTTTAGAATATCAATTAGTTATTTATTTTTTTAAAAAATTTCCTTTAACTTTTTGGCCCCCTTCAGTGTGCTTTCCTTATTCTGCTGAAATGATCTCTTTCTCAATGACCACACATTGCTAAACTCATAGGTTTTTGGTGTTTCGTTTTTGTTTTTAAATTGCACTTGTTGCCTCAGTAGCAAGTTGCTCAGTAGCATCAGTAGAATTGAGACGTTGTCTTCTCTCACTTTCCAGGACATGAGGCTCTCCTGGTTTTCCTGTTACTGTTCTGGCCTCTGCTTTCCACCCTTCTTTGCTGGCTCTGCCTTTTTTTCTTTTTTCTTTTTTTTTCTTTTTTGCCTCATCTTTAAATGTTAACGGGTACCAGGCATGCATATTTTTCTGTATTTCCTCTCTATGTTGGCTTTAAATCTCCCTACATGCTGGTGACTCCAGGTATCTCTCTCTGTCTGCCATCTCTTTCTAGTTCCAAACTTCATTCTCCAACTTGATATATGAGATACAAAAGTGGACACCAATCAGGCCTTGCAGACTATCGGTCACCCAGACAGAACTGATTTCCCCCCTGCCCCTTGAACCCTCAGATCAGTTCCATGCACTGTTTTCCCATTTTGGTAGATGGCCCAAGACCAGTCAGTCAGTCCAGCTCACAGTTCAGGAATCTCCCTGCACTTCCCTTGTCCCCAAGTCTTGTTATTAGCAAGACCTCCGACTGTGTTTGACTTCCAGATAATATCTGAAACGTGCTCACTTTTGTCTTCCTTCATCACCATGCCTAGCACAAACTTCCTCATGAATCTCTTGACTTAAACTCTACTATCTTCCCATTGTGGAGGACTCTACTTAACATTGTATAGTAAGTTTTTTCAGTGTTTAAAAATATTATAAAAATTTATTTCTAAGGTACTTTTCTTTTTTACTAAAAACGCTGTATGACACATCTTAATTCCAAAAAGGATGGGAATTTCTAGATTGTAAGAACGGCCTCCCTTGCAGTGAAAGACCCTCCTAGTACCATTGTCTGATTTACCCTCTCCTGAAGAAGGCCCAGAGCCACTGGGGACTGGCAAGCCAGGTTCTGTGTCCACCTCACTGTGCATAGTGATGACCAACTTTCTCAACATTTGGAGAGATTAGAAAACCATTTTATTTTAAAACTTTTTACAGTATTTAACGTACTTAATTTGTACAACAGTTTTAGTGAGAAAAGTTGACTCATTTTGGATTAAAGCCAGCAAAAACTCACTGCAGCTCTTTTATCTCTCTTATAAATTCTACATAGAAAGTGACTTTTAGTAGATTTGTGATGACCAACTAGGGTATTATAATGGTGGATATAATGGAGGGCTGTTTTATTTCCTTTAGTGATGGCCTGTTCTTTTTTCCTTTCTGTTTCTGTTTTTCCATATCTTGATTCCAAGAAGTTCTAGCTTTACCTGTCCAAGTCATTCAAGTCATTAGTTTACTCAAGTCAGTAGTAAATTGAAAATAATAATTCTCTTCTATCAGAGTTGTAGAACCTGAGACAGTGTGTTTTTCGAAGGGCTGTGAAAATGGTGTATAAGTGATGAAATAGTAAAGTACTCTATACCCTTTGTACTTAAAGTAATATACTTACGTATATCACTTTCCAGTCCTTACAATATCACTTAGTACCTGGAAATTCAGTTACGGTTCTGACTTATGAGGCCAGAAACAGTGTTTGTTGATTTTTGTTCCTCAGTTTAGATTTGAAAACACATGCACTAGCAGGTATTTACTACATCTCTGTTGTGTGCTGGGTGCTGTGTGTACTTGCCACTGTGTGGGGGCAAGAGAAGTCCCAGCTTACACCTCATGAAATCTACAGTCTAGCATGAGGGTGAAGCGTGGACTTCGCCTTCCTCTATTTGCATTTCCATTAGGAAGAGAAAACAAGCTTTGAATTGTTCAAAGAATGAAGAATGAGGCTTCCTAGAGATTGTGTGGTGAAGATCATCTTTGAGCAGGACCTTGAGAAATACTTAGGATTTAACTCGTACTTTTCTCAGTCGTGCAAGAAGATTAAGCCACATTCTGGCTTCAGAGACACATTTCTGAGAGAGATGAAGGACACTTCGTTCCCCAGCCCCAACCTAAGCATGTGACTGTACTCCCTTGTCAGATGCTTTTGGAACCTGGCTGACAAGGACAAGGACCTATGCATTTTTTCCTGCCCTGGAACAAAATTGCCCTTGTTGGACATGCAGTGATGTTCTTTGTGCCTTTTGACTATACTGTGAAATGTTTGTAGTTTGTAATGGGGATTTTATCCATCTGAGCATGATACACTTATTAATTTCCATGGCAGATGGTTAAACTAGGGTGCTGCCTTAATAATTTGACTTATGCAAGTGCTCAGATATGACTGTTTCTGTGCTTAATGTATTCAGCATGTGGTTGTAGTCAAGTTTGAAGTTACATAATCATGTGTTCATGACCTGAATTAGAGATAATTTATTAGTGACTCAGCATTAATGACTCGTTTTATGCAACTCTTCTGGTAAAGCAACGTTTCCGTTTATCTGAGCGTATTTTAGCATGCTAGATGACCACATCTACCTTGTTTCCTTCCTACGTAGTGCCTTTAGGTATTCCATAACAGGAGGGCTGCCCCACTCCCAGAAGTGCATTGAATCCCAGAGAGGGCGTCGTTGGTGGATAAAAGCCCTCCTTGGGGTCATCTGTAGCTGGTAATAGGGGCTGAGAAGCTCAGGGCTACATCATCGTTGAATGTTTGTGGCTTCAGTGGATCTGCATGGCAGGTTTCAAAACCGTATAATGTTAGAGATATGAATTGCAAAACCACAACCCCTCAGACTTTTCTATACAGTAAGTCCTCAGTATTGTTGGTAAGTTCTTGGAAACTGCAGCTTGAAGTGAAATGACATTTAGTAGTATGTCGTATATACGTAGGATATTTACTCTTGTTTATATCAGTTAGCTTAAGGTAAAATTGTTTTCATATGCAGGTCGTTTTTGCTTAAAGTTCAGCTTCTAAGAACCTATCCCTGAAGTTAAGTGAGGACTTAACTGTACTTTTTGCAGGTAAATTTACTGTATTGAGCAAAATGAATAGTGGAAACTTACCTAGTTTTTTACCCTGGAAAGGAGTTTAAACTGATAAAATGCACTTACTAGAATTTCGTGGATGTTCCACTTTTATCTGCCAGCTTTATTACTAAGGATTTTTTCAGTGGGAACACTGAGAGAAAGGATCTGCGTAGTGGGACTGGAAAGGTGGAGCAGTGTGTGAATGAAGTCAACTAGGTATTTAAAAAATATTCTTACATTCCCTGAATATAGCCATAGTTAACTTCATTGTCCTGGTGAGTCTGTCTTCTTTTTTTAGACCAAGGCTGAAGAAATGGGTGGAAGATATTGTACTGTTCTGATGTACTGCAGGGTGCTGTAGTAGGTCAGAGGATGAAGCACTGTGGACCAATGTGGACAGGGAAGCTTCCTGTGGGGAGTCAGGGAATGAGCTGGACCTTAATGTTCATTTTGGTTCCGAAAATATTTGAGAGCCTGCTCTAGGCTAGATGCTATTGGGCTTTGGCTCTACTGTGATGAAAAAGGCACTGTTCCTGCCCAGATAGATCGCCTATCATGTGTGTCAGAGGGTGGATATCGTTTGCACGGATATAATGTTGTCTTTCCTGATGACAGTTGCCATATATGTTCCCATACTTTGTGTGTGTGTGTTATGTCCATTATTTAGTGTAGCCCTCATAGCATCTCTCTACGGCTTTGTATTAACATCCCTGCTATACAGTTGAGGAACCTGAGGTTCTGAGATGTTAAGGAAATTGTCGGAGTTTGCAGAACTAGATGATGGCAGACCTGAGATTTTAATTTGTGTGTTTTTCCATCTATAAGACACTGCTTCAAAAAGGTGAAGGGAAGAGGCACCCTTAAACAGAGTTTTGAATGACTGTGGTGTGTGTTTTGGACATGGAAGAGTTTGGTGAAGTGTTGGAGAGTAGTGGAAAGCAAAGCTGGATGGGCAGGTGGGACCAGACATACATAGTCATGATAATAAACAATAGTAACAAATGTTTGTGGCATGAAAGAAGACAGTGCTTTTGGTTTGGGTCGTACTCTCATATTGAAATAGAATTGTTGAAAAATCAAATGTGAGTATAAAAATTACCATTCAGTTCAGTGCATTTATTCACCAGTGTGGGTAACTGAGAGTTGACAGCACTGGCTATGCTTAATCAATTATGGAAATAATAGTCTTAAAGAAGTAATAGACATCAGTCACCTTGGTACTGTGATAATGTACACATGAGCCTAACTCTTAATTGTAGCCAGTTATTGTAGACTGAAGGGATTTGAGGAACAGCTCTTTTTTTTTTTTTTTTTTGAGACACAGTCTTCCTCTGTCTCCCAGGCTGAAGTGGTGCAGTGGTGCCATCTCGGCTCACTTGCTAGCTCCGCCTCCCGGGTTCATGCCATTCTCTTGCCTCAGCCTCCTAAGTAGCTGGGACTACAGGCACCTGTCACCACACCCGGCTAATTTTTTGTATGTTTAGTAGAGACGGGTTTTCACCGTGTTAGCCAGGATGGTCTCGATCTCCTGACCTCATGATCCGCCCGCCTCAGTCTCCCAAAGTGCTGGGGTTACAGGCGTGAGCCACCGCGCCCGGCTAAGGAACAACTCTTCTTTTAAATGTCTTAGGAATTCTTATTTTGAATAAGGAACCTTTCTAGCAAAGAGGCAGAAATGGAACTGTTGTTTTATATTTAGGTCAGAATCTCATTTCACCTAAACTGGCTTATCTATTTTTATACCGAAGCTCAGTAGTGTGAGTTAATTTTTTATCACAGTAATAGTTATACATATTGGTAAATGCTAAGAATGAAAAATAGCAATGTTCTAACTCCTGTCTCCCCTCTCCCCCCACCTATTGTCCTGGCCACTTAACAAAGGCTCATACTATTATTTTTTTGATGAATCAATTTTAGGATTTTGTCTATTGACTTCATTCCCATCTCGTTAGGCGGAGATTTAGCTCTCTTCTCTTTCATAGTCACTTAACCCAACTTTGCCCCACCATCTAATCATTCCAGTATTACTGCATCACAAATATTGGTTATTATTCAGTGTTTACACTATTTAAACTATGTCACTATTATTCCCAGATGAGCCAAATAGGGTACTATGATTGTATTCCTTCATTATTTAACTCTTTTCACTTCATGATAAAAATTTTCCCCCCAGTGGTTTAGTTTCTTTATTGCAAAACCTTCCTTTCTCTTCAGTATAATTTCATGCATTCAGACCGATTAGATGGTTTATCAGTTCCTGTAGTTTTTTGTTTTGTTTTGTTTTGTTTTTGTTTTTTTCCTGAAGACCTCCACCTGGGAGTCGTTTGTCATCCTTCTGCTCTCTGGATTGGTTGCTTAGTGGGCCTGCTGCCCAGGTGATTTCCTGAACTTCCTTTTAATCATCATCTTGGGAATTCTCTCTGCCCCCTACTTCTTCTGTGTCTTGTTTTTGGAATCTTGTGGTTTTTTTTGGTCTAACTCCTTTTTATTGGAACATAATCTCCAGTATCTTCCTAAGAAAGTATTTGTAAGTCATAAATTATAAGACTTTCTTATCTCTATAAATGTCCTAATTCTGCTCTCACACTTGATAGTTTGGCTGGGTACAGATTTTTAGGTAGTTTTCTTCAGAATTTTGTCTTCACATTTCCAGAGTTTTTAGAAGCATAGTAGTTAAGAGCTCAGGCCCTGGAGCTAGACTCAGTTTACATTCTAGCTCCATCACTTAGTAATGCCATGACTTTAAATATATTATCTAATTTATCTTTATAGTTGTCCCTTGACCATCATGGTTTGAACTTTGTGGATCCACTTATATGTGGAATTTTTTCAATCAAATATGGATCAAAAATATCGTATTTGAGGGATGCTTCATCTTGTGCTAATCCTCTGGCTGCTCCAGTTCTTATTTTATGGGCACTATATTTTCTCATACTTCTGTGAGGATACAAATTGTGGTTTTAAACAAATTTTTTTTCTCCATGCATTAGATCTGCTTTTTTTGAGGTTTTTTAAAAGAGGTATGTGTGAGTGTGTATAGGGGTGGTTCTCTGTGAATCTCCTCACCACCACCCAGATGTTTTATAATTGAAGTCTTCTTTAAATGTCTAATGATCCTTGAATATTTATTCAAATGTAAAAGTAGTGCACCATGAATCTCTTTGGCATCTTTTGTGTGTGTATATGTAGGGGGTGTTTAGCTGGTGAGCTTTATTGTATTATATAGTGATCTGGGGGAGAACCAGCTCTTTTCTTGGGACTGCCAAAGGTCAGCGTTCAAGCAGCTTTCTCCATAGTGGTTCAGTTTCTTTCAATAAGAAACTTCCAGTCACATGCCTGTGAATATACTCCTATTGCCAGCATTCTGAGAGCTGGCGTGTGTGTGTGTGTGTGTGTGCGTGCGCGCGGCTGGGGAAGAGGTAGAGCTAGTTATATGAAAGTTGGAGGAGCAGGAGGAGGGAGGAGGAGGAGCTGATATTGATTATTTACTGTGTACCAGACACCATCCTAAGTGCTATAGCTCACTCAGTCCTCACATCAGCTCTGCAGCTTTGCACCTGTTATTGTCATTTTTTTAGATGAAGAAAGTAAGGTACAGAGACGTTAAGCAGCTTACCCAAAGTAAGGTATCTCTGCTAATTGACAGAGCTGAAATTGAACTCAAGAACCTTCTAGATTCTATGTATTTGGCTTTTCACAACATCATTCTTGTTTTCAATCCTTGTCACCATCTCTGCTGTGCCTGAGATTCCCAAAACGAGTTGTGGCTAACCCAGAGAATAACCCTTCAGTGCCTGATGTTGGTGGAGAGAAGAATTGCCTAGTTACATCTCATCTGGCTTAGCAGGAGAGAGGAGCGCCCTCATGGTTGCTAAATGTGGGAATGGAATGTGAGGCAGGAGGCAGGTGAGAGGTTAGTACAGGTGGGAGGTGTCCCTGTTGTGTTGGGAGGAGGGACTTTTGCCCTAGTTCTGTTACAGGTTTGGGATTCTAGGACACTGGGCACTAATGTACCTAATCTGTAAGGCATTCTGGACTGCATCATGTGCAGTTCATTCATCTTCCTGCCTCCTTGCAAGCCAGCAGAGCCTGACTTGGGGCCTCAGCTCTGCATGGAGCTCTACCTATTGGGCCTTCAACAGCGAGGCTTTTAGTCAGAAACACAGAAATGGATTGGGCAGTGGGCATCGTATTTTACTAGGAGGTTTTTGTCTAGAAGTCGGTCAATTCTCTGGGATATAGTATAGGATGGGTGGGAAGGGTGCCACAAGGAAAAACATGAGAATTTGTACTGTGCAACAGTTTAGTGTTTCCAATTGGGTCCACCCACAAACTTGACTTCAAACTTCCAAAACAAACACGCCTGTGCATTTTGTCCAAGATTCTATTGCTGGGTGTTTTTATTGTACCTTCTGGCAGCCTCCATTTGGTTTCTCTTCCTCATTGTTGCTGTTTTAGGGAATTCTTACTGACATGTGTTGTTTTTTCCGCTTGGCCTAGTTAGATTTGGTCTACTAAAATAGAGAGGAGATTGTCTCTATCTTAGGGACTTTTCTTTATCCTCCTAGTCAAGCTCACTTCCAAACTTTCTTTTTCCTCCCACTATATAATCCCTGTAACAATGTTTAAGGCAAAACCCAGATTTGTATGTTTTATCTGTATTCTTTCTTTGCTGGTTAAATTTTTAGAGTTTAAGGAGGAGTTCATTAATCAGAACCTTAACATAAAAAAAAAAAAAAAACAACCCTCGAAAGCACCATCTTTGTCAGAAAGGTCTATTTTGTAAAGTCCTTGGTAGCAGAAATAAATGTTTGATGGCTTTGTTTATAAGACAGTATGAGTTAATGTTTAGGACTTGGGAAGTTAATTTTATACAGAAAACAAGAGTGTAAAAACCATCTATTGTCTCTCCATTCACTTGATATTTTTCAAAATTTTAGATTTTTTTATTTTTAACCTCTTCAGGAAATTCACTACAGATGGCGTTTGTGACTAATTAGGGAATTAGTTAAACAACATGACCAAAGAGCTTTTGCTTGTCTCCTAGGCCTTAAAATTTTGTTTTCCTTTAATTATGCTTTAAAAAACCTAACTATGTATTTTGAAGATTAAAACACCTTAGGGGAGTCAGGCTCTGTAATGTAAACTGAAATTTTCCCCTAGTAATGAAATACTTGTTTAAGTGATCAATACCTCTTTTTTTTTTTCTTTTTGAGACGGAGTCTCGCTCTGTCGCCCAGGCTGGAGTGCAGTGGCCGGATCTCAGCTCACTGCAAGCTCTGCCTCCCGAGCTTATGCCATTCTCCTGCCTCAGCCTCCCGAGTAGCTGGGACTACAGGCACCCGCCACCTCGCCCGGCTAGTTTTTTGTATTTTTTAGTAGAGATGGGGTTTCACCATGTTATCCAGGATGGTCTCAATCTCCTGACCTCGTGATCCACCCATCTCGGCCTCCCAAAGTGCTGGGATTACAGGCTTGAGCCACCGCGCCCGGCCTTTACCTCTTTTTTTAAAAAAAGCATTATTATATTTTAACTCAGCACTGTGCAATAGAAACATAGTATGAACCACATATGTAATATTAAATTTTAAATAGACACATTAAAAGTAAAACGAAACAGGTGAAATTAATTTTAATATACTTTAACTCAATATATCTAAAATATTTCAGCATGTAATTGATATACAAACTGTTAATTTGATAACCGATACTCTTTTTTTTTTTTTTTTTTTGAGACAGAGTTTTGCTCTTGTTGTCCAGGCTGGAGTGCGATGGCGTAATCTTGACTCACTGCAACCCCCACCTCCCAGGTTCAAACGATTCTCCTGCCTCAGCCTTCCCAAGTAGCTGGGATTACAGGCATGCGCCACCAAACCCAGCTAATTTTGTATTTTCAGTAGAGATGGGGTTTCTCCATGTGGGTCAGGCTGGTCTCAAACTCCCGACCTCAGGTGATCCGCCCACCTCGGCCTCCTGCAGTACTGAGATTACAGGCGTGAGCCACCATGCCCGGCCCAGATACTCTTTTTTTTATACTTAGTCTTTGAAATCTGGCACATCTCAATCTGGACTAGCCACGCTGGCAAGTGCCCAGTTGCCATATGTGGCTAGTAACTACCATATTGGACTGTGTAGTTTTAGACAAGTCTCTTTCTTTTCGAGGGCTGTGGCAGAGCTGCATGCTTACCCAGAGAACTTGTTAATGAATGTCCCATAGGACCTTGGATAAAAGGCATTTAAAAACCATTTTATTTGGAAATAATTCCAAACTTACACAAAAATTGGAATAAAGTACAAAGAATACTCTTACTCAAATTCAGCTGTGAACATTTTGCTTTATTCTGTCCTTTGCACTCCCAAGTGCACACATACACTCACTCTCTCTCTCGTAATATATATGAGGTGTTCTTCCCCCGTGGATCATTTGAGAGTATACATCTTGGTCCTTTACTCTAAAATACTTCAGTGTGTATTTCCTAAGAACAAGAACATAACCACTGTAGTACAGTTGTCAATTTCAGGAAATTTAACCTCAATTCAATACTTAAACTATTCTCCATACTCCGCTTTTGTCAAGTGATGAAATATCCTCTGTAGTTTTTCTTTATTCCTCTACACAGGATACAGTTTAGGACCACACACTGCATTTAGTTGTTAGATATCTTTAGACCCCTATAATCTGGAACAGCTCTTCAGTTTTTCCTTATATTTTATGACATTGACCTTTTAGAAGAATGCCCCTCTTTGTTTTTAATAGAATGTTTGGTATTTTGTGTGTTTTTTTGGTCTGTTTTTATTATTAAATTTAGATTAATCATCCCAAGCCAGAATATTACATAAATGATGTGTCCTTTTCAGGGTGTCACATGTGGAGGTGCACGGTAGCTATCTGCCCCTCATTGGTGATGTTAATGTTGATCACCTGGCCCAAGTGCTGTCCATTTTCTCAACTGTGTTGTTACTGGTTTTTTCCCCCCTGTATTTGATAATCTGTTGAGAGAGAACTTCAAAACCATGCAAATATCCTATTTATCAGAATTTCTTTCCTAGATTTATGATCCATCGATGGTTCTTCCATGAGCCAATCTTTTCTATGATAGTTGCAAAAATGGTGATTTTCCAATTCCGCTACTCCCTCCGTGAATACTGACAGCTGATAGATGTAATCAAGAGCCTCCTGTTGTTCCCTATCCACCCACCTACCTATCTGTAAACTCATGGATTTCCACTTTTTTCTTCAATGATTATTTCCTTTGATTACTTGGATTGAAATTTGGTCAAAGTGTCCCAGATTTGGCCAGCAGGAGCCCCTTTAGGTTGGCTCATGTGTCCTTTTGGTGCACCCCAATCACTGGCAGTGGTGGGTGGGCACCTATTTATTTATTTTCTAGCTTATGTTTCAGCATCATCTTGTACTTACCCTGCCTTGGGTCTGGAAGCAGCAATTTCTCTGAGGAATGCTGTTTCAATGGGGAATGGTATTAGAAACCAACATCTGGCCTCTAGAGGTGTTCATTGTTACTGGAATATCTTTGCTGCTAGACTCGTTCAACAGACACACACACACACACAAACACACATATGCATACTTACATACACACATACACACATTCAGTAGCAGTCTGGGTTCAATTGGGAGATGGAAACCACATAGTAGGTTAAACACAGGAAGTTTAATATAAAGAGTAATTAACTGCCGGGCACAGTGGTTCATGCCTGTAATCCCAGCACTTTGGGAGGTTGAGGCGGGCAGATTACCCAAGGTCAGGAATTCGAGACCAGCCTGGCCAACATGGTGAAACCCATCTCTACTAAAAATACAAAAATTAACCAGGCATTGTGTGACACACACGTGTGATCCCAGCTACTCGGGAGGTTGAGGCAGGAGAATCGTTTGAACCTGGGAGGCGGAGGTTGCAGTTAGCCAAGATCACACCACTGCACTCCAGCCTGGGCAACAAAGTGAGACTCTCTCAAAAAAAAAAAAAAAAAAAAAGTATGTATATATACACACACATACACACACACACATATATTTTTTAACTGAAAAGAGAGAAACGATAAGATATAAAGGGACTCTGTATGGTACCCTAGGGCTGAAGGAGATGATGCAAGGAAGGATAAGCTTGGAAGGGGTTCAGATCTTATTGGAGAAGGTGTGGTTCAGCCTAGCACATAGCACGGAAATTTGTTAGCTTAGCCAGACTAGAGCTGGTCTAGAGTTGTTGGGCGATCAGTAAATACCCTCTGGAGTGCAGACAAGGGAAGAGGCTATCCCTACATGGTAGTGGTGGAGTGTGGGCAGAGGGCCTTCAAAGTGAATCGCCCATACAGGAGGTGGGGTGGAGAGGGGCTTGCAGAAGGAGTGACCACTCACTTTGTGACCCTCAGGCCATTGGCAGCTAGGAGTGTGGACAAGTGACAGGATCACTGGTTTCCATGTTGAGGAGCTATAGAAAGATTGTCACTAGGCCAAAGCTGTAAGGTCATAGGACTGTGTGCTGGGCTAGCGGATAGACGGACTTTCCTGGATTTTCTCATACCTTCATGGCATCTTCCACTGTCAAGAGCCCTGGAAATTTCAGGAACTACTTTCATCTTGTGGTGTCCTTCTAGTCCCTTTTCTTGAGAAAGCTTAACCTTGTGCTCACTTTAAAGGAGAAATGCTTAAAGGAATTCTGTTGTTTATTATAGAGCATGTATTGATGAGTTGGGAGCTGAGAGGCAATAAACTGACACACACACACGTACATACATGCATATATGTATACACGTACATATATGTGTTTTAGAAATAATGAATTTACACCAGTATTTCCAATTCCAGACCACCCCTATACCTTCCCCCATTTCCTTTTTGTAATCCCTTCTTTCATAGTTTGCTTAATGCTATAATACATCTAAAAAGAATTTCAGATTTACTACACCTGTACTAATATGAAAACCAAACCTTCTAAAAGGATTTATGGACTGAATGTTTGTATCTTCCAAAAATTCATATGTTGAAGCCCTAACCTCCAATGTGATGATGTTTGGAGAAGGGGCCTCTAAGAAGTAATTAACATTAGATGAAGTCATGAGGGTGGGGCCCTCATGATGAGGTTAGTGACCTAAAAGAAGACACATTTGAGAGCTTGTGTGAAGAAGAGATCATGTGAGCTCACAGTGATATGGTGGCCACCTATAAATGAGAAGAGGCCTCAGGGTGAAACCTACCTTGCCAGCACCTTAACCTTGGACTTTCTAGCCCCCAGAACTGAGAAATAAATTTCTGTTGTTTGAATTACCCACTCTGTGGTATTTGATATGGCAGCACAAGCGGACTAAGACAGAAGAGTTCAGAATTTGCTTGCAGTTCTTCTTCACCCTCCCTCTGCCCAGTTTCCCAAACTAGGTATGTACAGTTGGCCTCTGTGTGAGTCTACTTATTCTTGGATTGTTTTCAATAATACATGGGAACAATTTTTAGAGATTTGTGACAATTTGAAAAAATTCACAGATGAGCTGCATAGCCTAGAAATATTGAAAAAAAATTAAGAAAAAGTTGGGTCATGAATGCATAAAATAAATGCAGGTACTGTTCTATTTTGTCATTTACTGCCTACCATAAAATATATACAAATTTATTATAAAATGTTAAAATTTATCAAAACTTATGCACACAAACAGACCGCACATGGTGCTACTTTCAGTCGAGGGAAATACAGACAAACATAAAGATGTAGTAGTATTAAATTGTAACTGCATAAACTTAATTGTAGTATGTACTGCACTACTGCAATAATTTCGTAGCCTCCTCCTGTCGCTATTGCAATGAGCTCCGGTGTCGCGAGGATGCTGGAAGTGCTCCCAAGAAGCAGAGAAAAGTCATGACATTACAAGAAAAAGTTGAATTGCTTGATGGTACTAGAGACAGGTCTGCACCTGGGGTGGCTGCCATTTCAGACAGACAGTTCATCTTGTAAACAGGACGTATAAACTTGCTGTATGGATAAATATAGTACAGTACTGTAAATGTATTTTCTCTTCCTTAAGATTTTCTTAATAATGTTTTCTTTGTCTACCTTTATTGTAAGAATATGTCTTTTTCTAGCTTTATTGTAAGAATATGGTATATAATACATAAAGCAAAATACATGATAATTTACTGTTTATGTTATTGGTAAGGCTAGTTACTGGTCAGCAATAGACATAAGTAAATAAGTTTTAGGGAAGGCGAAAGTTATATGCAGATCTTCAACTCTGTGGGGGTTGGCACCGCTAACCCCCGCATTGTTCAGGGGTTAGCTGTAGTTAAATACGGAAGCTCGTAAGTTGCTTATATTGATTACCCTTTACTCAACTTTCAGTGTGTGCCGTGGTCTGAATGTGTCCTCCAAAATTCACACGTTGAAACTTTACAGCCAATGTGATCATATTTAGAAGCGAGGCCTTAAAGAGGTGATTAAGTCATGAGGGTGGAACCCTCAAGGTTGGGATTAGACTCCTTATGAAGGGGCTTGAGGAAGGGCTTTATTTCTCTGTTCTGCTCTTCCGCTATGTGAGGACACCTGGAAGGTGGCCTTTATGAGGAACAGGCCTTCATCAGACACCAGCTCTGCTGACAGCTAGATCTTGGACTTCCTAACCTCCAGAACTGTGAGAAAATAAATTTCTGCTCTTGGCCAGGTGTGGTGGCTCAGGCCTGTAATCCCAGCGCTTTGGGAGGTTGAGGTGGGCAGATCACGAGGTCAGGCGTTTGAGACCGGTCTGGCCAACATGGTGAAACCTGGTCTCTACTAAAAATACAAAAAATTAGCTGGGTGTGGTGGCAGGCGCCTGTAATCCTAGCTACTTGGGAGGCTGAGGAAGGAGAATCATTTGAACCTGGGAGGCAGAGGCTGTAGTGAGCCGAGATTGCGCCACTGCACTCCAGCCTGGGCAACAGAGCAAGACTTCATCTCAAAAAAAAAAAAGAAAAAATTATGTTCTTTATAAATACCCACTCTTAGGTACTTTGTCATAGTGACACATATACTTAATTTAGTAATTATACTTAATTACTTAATGTGGTTAAGTAATTCATTTAAAATACAGTTGTTTTTGTTTGTTTCAGTTTGCTTTTAGTTGATTTTTTCCTCTTCATTCTTGATTTTATGTTTTGAATATATAGAACATTAACATGCATTTAAAAGTTAAAACCACATAAAAAGGTATATCCAGAGAAGTAACATTACATTCATCCCTCCTACTTCATCCACCCATCATGTAGATACTAACTTCATTATTTTCTGATTTATTTTGTTACCTTCTGTAAAAATAGGCAGGGGTGTGTGTGTGGTGTGTATTTATGTTTTATTTTCTTCTCTCCCTTTGACAAAAGAGAGCATACCGTGTATACTGTTCTTTTTTACAGCACATGGTGTGCCATTATGTATATGTACCATATTTTACTCAACAACTCTCCAAGTTTGAGTGCTTAGGGAGTTCCTGCATTTTGCAATTACAGATAATGCTGCAGTGGATAATTTATGTGTATGTTGGAGGTGTATCTTCAGGGTAAATTCTTAGAAGTGAAATCGCTGCATTGTAATGTGAAGACATACATAGTTTTCTTAGATATTGCCAAACTTCTTTCCATAATGATGAACCATTTTGCAATCCCAGCAGCAATTTATGAGAATACCATTTTCTCCCACAGCTTCACCCATAGTATAATATATTACCAAGCTTTTACAAATTGTTGCCAATATGGTAGAAGAAAATGGCACTGCAATGTGGTTTTAATTTGGATATCTCCTATTATGAGTAAGGTTGAACGTATTTTCAAACATTTAAGGGCCGTTTAGAAAATCTTGTGAATTGTCTGTATCTTTCATCTATTTTTCTATAGGAATTTTGGTCACCTTCTTCGCAAATTGTAAAATTTCTTTGTATATTGGGGATAGTAATATTAGTCTTTTATCTGTGGTGTATATTACAAATGTCTTCTCTCAATTTGTTAACTTTGACTTGGCTTAGTATATTTTTTGCCATGCAGAAGGTTTAAAACATTTTTTTTATCTAGTCAAATTTGTCAGTTTCTTATTGCACTGGATTTTGAGTCATAATTAGAAAGTCTTGTTCCACATGGAAGTGATAGAGGAATTCACTCATATTTTCTTGTAGCTCAGGAAAAGACTCATAAAGAAGAATACTACTGGTAAGAAAATCAGCATGTATTTTGTACTCATTAGGGGATTTTTCATTCATGACTTCCTTATATCAGGACAAATACTAATCAAGCACTTTTAGACCATTTTAGGCATTTTTAAATGCCTTCTAAAAATAGATAAAGAACAGAGAGATAACTAACTATTCAGGTAAATTTAAAATTTCAGTTAGGGACAGAAATGGGAATATAAGTCATTTTTTAGAAACTTGATTTTTTGGTCTGTTTTGAAATTAGTCCCTAGGACCAATTCACTTTTGTTTTTTTTAAGGTTCTTGCCTGTTAAATGGGTCATTTTGTTTAAGATGTTTTCTTCCTGATTTCATAAAGCATTTTGCTCAGAATAGAATCCAAGTCTCACTAGTGTCTTACAGCTCTGTTCATTTTATTGCAGGGCTCAAGTTATTTGGAAAGGAAATGTTATGAGTTGTAAAATTTCTCTTCTCTTCTCTTCTCCCTTCCCTTCTCTTCCCCTCTCCTCCCTTCCCTTCCCCTCTCCTCCCTTCCCTTCCCCTCCCCTCCCTTTCCCTCCCCTCCCTTCCCTTCGCCTCCCCTCCCTTCCCTTCCCTTCCTTTCCCCCCTCCCCTTCCCCTCCCCTCCCTTCCCTTCCCCTTCCCCTTCTCTTCCCCTCCCCTCCCTTCCCTTCCCTTCCCCTCTCCTCCCTTCCCTTCCCCTCCCCTCCCTTTCCCTCCCCTCCCTTCCCTTCGCCTCCCCTCCCTTCCCTTCCCTTCCTTTCCCCCCTCCCCTTCCCCTCCCCTCCCTTCCCTTCCCCTTCCCCTTCTCTTCCCCTCCCCTCCCTTCCCTTCCCTTCCCCTCCCCT